>NW_005871148.1:2602299-2679203 GCF_000147115.1 Myotis lucifugus | reverse complement strand
TGCAGCCTGGGTCCCCCCCAACTGCCCTCCCCTGCAGGCCTGATCGCCCCCAACTGTCCTCCCCTGCCGGCCATCTTGTGGTGGCCATCTTGTGTCCACATGGGGGCAGCCATCTTTGACCACATGGGGGTGGCCATCTTTGTGTGTTGGAGTGATGGTCAATTTGCATATTACTCTTTTATTAGATAGGATTGCCTCTACCTATAGGTCCTTCCTTTCCCGTATCCTGGGGTCCCTGTCCCAGAGGCAACTGTTGTCCTTAATCTAGTGGTATCATTGGCTCACTGTCCCCACATATGCAGAGATATGTCCTATTTCCCTTGGATATATACCTATGAATGGAGAGAATGGCATTTTATCTATTGTATAAGGTAGGGATCTGATTTCATTTTTTTCATATGAATAACTTACTGTCTTGTCACAATTTGTAGACTGGTTCATCATTTACCCACTACACTGTGATGCCAGCTATGTTCATGTGAGCCAGTTTCTAGACTCGACATTACCTTCCATTATTCAAGTTTTTCTATTCTCTATGACAGCAATTTTCAACTGGTGTGTCGTAAGAATTTTTAAAACATACAATTCCTGACTATGTAATCAGGGGCATCACCTCTTTTCCCTTAGATTGTCAAATAAAAAAATGACAATCTAAGGCAGTGGTTCTCAACCTTCCCTCAACCTTCCTAATGCCGCGACCCTTTAATACAGTTCCTCATGTTGTGGTGACCCCCAATTTCATTGTGACAAATTGAACATAATTAAAGCATAGTGATTAATCACAAAAACAATATGTAATTATATATGTGTTTTCCGATGGTCTTAGGCGACCCCTGTGAAAGGGTCATTCGACCCCCCCCCTATATATATATATATATATATATATATATATATATATATATATATATAGATATATAGATATATAGATATATAGATATATAGATATATAGATATATATAGATATATAGATATATAGATATATATATATATAGGTATATAGATAGATAGATAGATATATAGGTATATAGATAGATATAGATATATATCATATAATGGCATTGCATCTTATTGGTCACATTGCATAATAAGGTTGAATCTGATTGGTTAATTCTGAGTACCACAGATGTTATATAGGCACTTGATTTTTAAAAAATCACATTGGAGCATAAAGGGTAGGTAATTACTATTATTATTTTTTGTAAATCAATCAAAATTACACCTATTTTTGGTCAGGTCAGCAACTGATACAATATTTTTTGATGTGCTACAGAATTTTAGTAATTAATTTATGTATGCCATGGGATGAAAAAGGCTGAAAATCACTACTCTATGATAAAATTATACTGTGTTAATTTTAGTGACATTATTTTAGGTTCTAATATGTGGTATGGAATGTCATGCCACCTGTCTCTCCTCCTTTAGGAATCTCATGGTACTGTGTTCGTCCCTGTACACTTTAGATTCGGCTTGTCAAGTTTCTTGAAAGCTCTTGTTGAAATATTAATTGAACGTGCAGTAATTAATGCTGTCAGTCATTTTGGGAAGAACTGATAAATTGAGACTTTCCAACACCCTGACACATCTCTCAGTTATTAGATCTTCTTTAATATCTTTCTAAAAGGCCTATAGAGCACTGCACATCTTTTGGTAGACATTTCTGAGAATCCTATATTGTTATAGTTGTAAATGGTGTTTGATAATTTTTTGCTAGTGTGTAAAAATTACAAATGATTTTAACATTAATATTTTATTCAGACCCCTTTTAAACTCCTTTAGTATTTGGAATAATTTATACATACATTTTGCATTTTCTCTATAGACAGTCCTAACATCCATGATTAAAAACAGTTTTGCTTTTGTATTTTTGGTCATAGAGTTATGCATATAAGTAGTGGTAGTAAGTATTCTTTTCTTCTTCCTGATTTTAAAAGAGCTATTTAAAACTTCACAATAAAGAATGAATAAAAAATGCTGAGATTTTGCTAACTACCTTTTATGTGGTTAAGAATGGTCTCTTCTATTTCCTATTTTGCTAGGAGTTTTTGTCTTGGAATTTTATCAAATGGTTTTCTGTGTATTGAGATAATCATAAGGCTTTTTAAAAAATACTTTAATGGAGTAAATCATATTATAGGTTATTTTCTAACATTACACCAATATTATGTCCTTTCCAATTCTTTCATGATGTATTATCACTGGATTCAATTTGCTAATAATTGTTGAGGTTGACCGAAGATTTTTCTTTTTTGAAGATGTTTTTTAATTGATGTTATGCTGACCTCATAATTTGAGTTGCGGAAAAATGCTTTTTCTATTCTCTGAAAGAATTAGTATCAGAGTGAGTTATTTGTTTCTTAAATACTTGGTGGAACTGGCCAATAAAGCCATCTGGCCTTGATATTTCATTTCTGGAAAGATTTTTCACTACTATTTAAATGTTTCTAATGGTTATAGGATGACTCATGTTTTCCACTTTTTTCTAGTCAGTTTTGGTAGATTTTTATAGCTTAGAGATTTTCCTTTTCATTTAAATTCAATATTTATTGGCATTTATAGATTTCAATAAATGGTAAGCTGCCCTTATATTCTTGGCTACTTGATGATTACATATTTTTATACTTTATTGGACTTGGTTTGCTCATTTATGTCTGTGTCATGAGTGAGTTGACCTATAATTTTTATTTCTCTTTGTATTTGTCATCCTTCAGTATCAATATTATAACTTCTGAAATAGTCTGAGAGTGTATTTATCTTTCTCCATTCTTTGGAAAAGTTTGTAAAAGACTAGAATTATCTGTCTCTTGGGAGATCTTTTTTAGAACTCACCTGTAAAATTATTTGAGTTTAATGTTTACTTTGTGGGGATATTTTAAACTATTTTTTCAATTTCTTCAATTTGTTTAGTTGTTCTACTTCTTTTGACATTTTATATTTTCATAGGGATCTATTTCACTTAGGTTCTTCAATTATTGGCATAATATTTCTATGGTACTATCTTATTATCTTTTTAATCTATGATGGATCCATAGTATGCCCTTTTTAAAATTTAATATTAAAATTTTATTTTAATTTATTTTACTTTGTCATTATATTACTTTTCTAGATAATACTGTCATAAGTTTATTTTTATCCCTAATATTAATTTGTGTTTTCTTTCTTGTTTTTAACAGTCTTACCAGAAATTGTTCTATATTACCAATGTCTTAAAGTGGTTGCCTACTTTTTAAAAAATTAAACTTTTAAAAGCACATAACATGTTAGGGCTACATATTTCCTTTGCTTGGCTCCATCCTTCAGGATTTGATAAGTTATATTGTCTGCTTGATAATTATTCTGCTCACTATTTCTGTGTATTCTTGCTTCTCCTCAGTTCTGGAAAATTCTCAGTCGCTATAGTTTTATATCTTCCCTCTGTCTTTTCTCCTTCTGGGACTCTAGACATGTAATACATCTTCTTATTTTACCTTTCATAACTTTCAATATCTCATAGTTTTTATCCTCTGATATTACTGTGCTGAATTATGGGTGGTTTATAAAAACCTCTCTTCTGTTTCACCACTTCTTGCTTCTGCAACATTGAAACTTAACTCATTTATTCTACCTTTTATACAAAAAAATTCTTTGCTGCAAATTGTGTTTGGTTCTTTCTCAAATCTGGCCATTTTTGCTTAATCTCTCCTGGGTTATTCATTTATGATTCCATCCTTTGTTTCTTTAAATATTTAATACATGTTTATTTTATGTGCTTTCTCTGGTAATTCTGATACCTAAAGTGCTGGCCAGGGGAATCTCTGTTCACTCTTATCAGTGGTGGTTTTCTTCTGGGCTTAGTAATTTTTGAATATAATCTCATTTTTGGTTTATCTTAATTTATGGGAAACTTGGAGACATTCAACTGCAGGAGCTTTTCTGAGAAGAGCATTTGTTTTAGCTTCAGGTGGGCATTGATAACACTACTGATCTGGAACCACTTTGGCCTATTACGCGCTCTCTGACTTAATCCATGGCATCATGTTCAGCCCCATATTCCTTCCCCCTGAAGGTGCAATGCAAATAAGGGCATTTGCCCTCAGATACCTTGCCTTCTGAACTGTGCTTACTGCTCTTCTTGTTTTTGGCACGTGCAGTTGTACATGTGTGTGATTTTTGTTTTGTTTTTCCCTTTGGATATTTCTCTTTCTATGAGCAGAGGAAGAGGAAAAATTATATTTATATGGAATCTAGTTATTTCATATCATGAGGGCCTCTCAGAATATCTGGCCTGCCGAACTGCTTGACTTTTATGACTTTCCTATTCATAGCCTCTGCCCATTTTTTTCATTTTTCACAACAAGGTTATTGCTGACATGGAGGCCCAAGTTCACAAGCTGAGAGAAGAGCTGATTAATGTGAACACACAGCGGAAGCAGCAGCTGGTAGAGCTCGGTCTTCTCCGTGAAGAGGAGAAGCAAAGGGCTGCCAGGGACCATGAGGCTACTGTCAGCAAACTGAAGGCTGAATCAGAGAAGATGAAAATAGAGCTGAGAAAGACTCATGCAGCTGAGACGGAGATGACGCTGGAAAAGGTAAGGTATCCACCTCGATGTTTTATAGACAAGTGAAACCCATGGCTGCCACCCTCACATTTCATCTCTGGAAGGTGGGGGACAGAGAATTACTCTTCACATTGTTCAAATGAGCAATTTAAGTATCTTTTTGTATTTCTAAGCACCACTAAAATCATATAGGGAATTTCCTAACTTTTTTTGTTAACTTTCTCTGAAGTAATTACATAGAATATCCCATTCTGTATCAATTAAATACACACTGTGATACAACAATGTTATAATATTGTCAAATATTATACAGGTTAGGAATGCTGGGGCTGTAGCCCTGAATTTTCTTGAGACTAAGTGTCAGATATTTTCCAGATTGTCTAATAATTATTTCTAAATGTTACAGTTTTTAGAAGTGTAACATACATGATGGCATATTTTCCCAGATTGATATTTCAGATTGGGAAAAGATTTAAAATTATATATTTTTGAAATAAATGTCAGTATAATATTGACATATTTGGAGTTGACTTATCTTCCAGGAACAATCTCAAATATTCTTTCTTTTGATGTTTTGGAAAAGTGTAAATCTTTTAATTGGGTAGTAAATGTGAATTGTTCTAAGCATAACAAATGTAAATCGTCCCTTGGGTTTCTTAAGGCCAATCTATACCTTGGGATAAAGAACTTGAAAAGTGTAGCTGAAGAATATTCTAATTCTGTTTAATTTTCCTCTCTTCTTTGTCTTTAAATAATTTTAAACCTTCATAGCGTATACAACACCGTGCTAGGCACTACTCCATTGATGTTACATGGAGCAAGAACCCAAGGTGCTTACTTTGTAGTAGCTAATTTTATCTGAGAGTCACATTTCAGCCAGCTTTGCCCTTAGCAGCATAGCTCTGAGCCAAGAAATATATAGGAAAATGTCCCTAAAGAGGTGGGAGGGAGCCTAGCTTCTTGGAGGAACAGCAAGGAGGCCACTGTGGCTGGAAATGATGATGGAGGAGGAGGATGAGGTGGAGGTGGAAAAGGAAGGAGGAGGAGATGAGGTTAAGGACAAAACCTCAGAGGTGGACCAGGCCCTGTAGGTGTGTCTGGGCCTTTAAAAGGGCTTTGCTTTGACTCTCCTTGAGTAGAGGAGGCTTGACAGGTTTTGAGCAGAGGTGTGACATCTGATTCACCTTTGAAAGGATCTCTCTGCCTGCTAACGCTGAGAATAGACTGAATTGAGGGCAAAGAAGGAAGTAGAGAGACTAGTTTAAAAGCTATTGTAAGAATTTAGACAAGAGATGATAGAGGCTTGGGCCTCAGGCAGTAGCAGTGACGGTGGTAAAAACTGATCAGATTTGGGTAATGTTCTGAAGGTACATCTGGCCAGATTTCTTGTTGGTTCAGGTGGAAACAGAGGGGGAGAGAGAGAGCAGTTAAGAATGTTTCCAAGGTGACTGGCTAGAGCCAGTGGACACAGGAGTGACCCTTCGCTGACGGGAGGAAGACTGCAAGAACGACAGGTTGGGTTGTTTGGGATGTGTTCCAGTTGAGATGCCTTTTATATATCCGAGGGAGGATGTTAGTGATAATTCCATCAAAGCAGTACAAAATGATAGTATTTTGATGCTAAAATATACAGTTTCAGGAAGTAGGGATATTTGCCTATATGGAATAGCTTTAGTCTTCTGACAATAGCAAATAAAAGAGGGACTAATGGAGAGTGAAAGTGATGTTGCAGGGACCTTTCTGGTAATTCTTACACACACCTCTCCTTGACTTCAGTCATATCTGCCATCAGTTCAAAATAATTCTAAGTAAATGGTCTTGAATGGCACAGATACCAGTGCAGCTCAGTTTAAGAAATTTGGACATACCAAAGCCAGACTCATAAAACATAAAATTTAGCCCTGCTGGTGGGGCTCAGTGGTTGAGCATAAACCTATGGACCAGGAAATCAAGATTTGATTCCCAGTCAGGGCACACGTCCTGGTTTTGGGCTTGATCCCCAGAGTGGGGCATGCAGGAGGCAGCCAATCAATGATTCTCTATCATCATTGATGTTTCTCTCTCTCTCTCTCCCTCTCCCTCTCCCTCTCCCTTTCTCCCTCTCCCTCTCTCCCTCTCCCTCTCCCTTTTTCCCTCTCCCTCTCCCTCTCCCTCTCCCTCTCCCTCTTCTCTCCTCTCTGAAATCAATAAAAATATATTTTTTGAAAAGCATACAATTTAGGCCTTGATTTTTCTGTATTGTATATTCACATTTTAAATGTTTTAAATGTTTCTTTTTAATTGATAAAATTTTTCAAGTATAGGTTTATATGTATTACTAATTGATAACAAAAGCATAGCATTAGAAACCCTGGGTAATTCATTTGGCAAATATTTCTGGAAGATTTCCTATATCTCAGAAAGGCATTATCCCAAGCACTGTGGGGACACACAGAAAAAAAGGAAAAAGTGGCACTGTCTTCAAGTAGATTCTAAAAAGCAGCGACTGCAAGACACATACACACAATTGTAATGTGAGGTAGAGTATGGATTGGGGGAGAATTCTTTTCTGTTAAGGCAACCAGGGAAGATTAACTGGAAGAGATGTCACTTGAACTAAACATAAGTAGATATGTAAGATGGCATTCTAAGCCAAAGGAACAACAGTAGGAGCAAACAGAAGCGTGCACATGTCATAGAGGTCAGTCAAGCAGAGTGGCTGTGATGAGGCTAAGAGACAGCTAGAAATCATTGCAAGTCTCCAAAGCTGTGATAAGCCTATGGCTTCACTGTGGAAACAGTACGAAGCTACTGAAGATTTTGAGGAAATGAAGTGTCAATAGCCAAGTGATTATTAGGAAAATCTGTCAGTGTTGGCAAGCTGCCATAGCAGGGAAGTAGTTGGTGGGGACCTGATTAATTCAGGCTAGAGGTCCCTGAGGACGTACTAGAGGTGTACGAAGGTCGTGAACATACAGCAGTGAGGATGAGGAGACATGCTTGAGAAGCACCTCAGAGATGGCATTGATTAGAATGGTTAAGTATAAATCAACCCTTAATCATTTGGGAATGTAGGAGGACTTTCTGATTTCAGGAAGAAAAGATTAATTCAGTTATGGACATGTTGAGTTGGAAATGCCATCACTACATCTAGCTGTGATGTTCATTTGCTATTGAAGGAACATTTGTGGGGAATCATAGGAGAAGGCAGGGCCAGAAAACCCTCTCTGTAGGAGTCACCTACAAAGAGGGCCTGTTCAGGAGGGGAAATAGAAAACAGTGGTGAAGAAAGAGCTTCAGTTAAGAGTCTGGGAGAAAATAGTCAAGGAAGGGTCATCAAGGTAAAAGGAATATGAGAAGAATGAGTTTTCATGGAAATAAAGGAAGAGAATATTTAGAAAGGAGTATTTTCAAGAATGTGACAGAGAATCAGGAGGGATAAGGGTGGAGGAAAGGTCACAGGATTGGAAACTGAGAAGTCATTGATGATCTTGGACAAAGCACTGAAAATGATAGTGTGGACAGAAACACGGTTGCAAAAGGTAAGTGAGAGTAGGGAGGAAGTGGGGATTCATGAATACTCTATTGTTGTTGTTGTTTTTTTGGAAAATCTGATATTAAAAGGGAGGTGGAGTCCCAAAGAGCAGCAGGAGTTAAGGATAATATCTTTTTAGGCTGAAAATGTCTTGAAATACAGGAGAAAGAACTGATGGAGAGGAAGAGCATAATGATGCGAAGAACCAGGGGTAATTGATCTGAGAGATGAGGGTGTGAATGAAATTACCAGCTCAGGTCAACCCTCTCCCCTTGGCTACCAGGATCCAGCCACAGGAGACATTGGTCTGTTTCTGGACCCACCTTGCTCTCTCCTGCCTCCAGGTCTTTGCACCTGCCACCCCTCTGCCTAGAATGTTCTTCTCCATGATTTTCCATGGCCACCCACCCTCCTCATCATCAGTCTGCACTTCTCAGTGTCCTTCCCTGACCTCTGTATCTCAAGTCTTGCCTACTTCTACCATCTTACCTTTTCCCATTGTCTTCAAGGCTCATCTCACTATCTGAAATAATCTTTTAATTTTTTCACATATTTATTTTCTATTTATCCCATTGGGACTAAGATCCATTAGCAGGACCTTGTCTATCTTATTCATTTCTGTCCTGCTAGTGTCTAGAAAGACACTAGCCCTGGCAGTGTAAGCCTGCAAGGACGGAGTGCTCCTGAATTGAACAGAGAACAGAAGTCATACAAGAAGCTAGAAATGAGGTTGAGCATAGTAATTTTAACTGACGTGGATAAAGGTTTATCAGAGTGTGGGGGCTTGGCAGAGAAAGTCTAGAGCCCTACGTGGGCTGGTGATTACCACCATGAGTTTTGTTCTTGCTGGGTTGATGAAATGAGCCAACCCCAAAGTCCATATGACAAAATTGTAAGTGCTGGGTTCTTAATATGAAGATTAATTTGTATTTTGGATGATAAATGGTTTTACTTAACTAATAAAAGGAGTTTAGCCATTTCTAAATGAAGACCTGGACATGGGTGCCCTGAAAACAGTCCTTGTTAAATATTTGTTTCTAAAGCTCCAGGATCATGGGTGGGGCCTGGTTCAAAGTAGGCATTCATAAATGCTGTGTGTGAATGAAAGAAGGATGCTGCACTGAGAAATCCAGTATAGCCTCTGTGAATGATAATACGGATAAATAAAAATATTGTATTGATTTACTCAAATTTGATTTTAACCATTATAAATATTTTAGGTAGGATAAAATTTATCTTTATAGTCAAATATGTATTTGTTTTTTAATGTTGTAATTTCCTCCATCTTACTTAATAAATTAAACACATAGCATCAATTTTTTTCCCCATGTGGTTTGAATTTTTGGTACACAAACTAGACATTTGAGTTCTTATTATAAAAATTTAAATTAGCACTAATAGGTGGTAGGTAATTCTGTTGCTAGACTATTTTGTAATTGTGCGTCTTACTTGAATTCTTATTGTACCTTATAAAAGACTTAATGTTTTACCACGTTTAAATAAATCTGAAAGTTAAAGTATTTGCTAGCAGTTCAAAATCCAATCAGAATCAAGGGGGTTCTATTATTTATATATGTAAAAGGCTAATATGCAAAGTGTCCCCTCAGGAGTTTAACCAGGAAACCGGGAGTTCGATCGCTCGCTATGACATGTGCTGACCACCAGGGGGCAGCGCAGAATGAAGGAGGGCCCCAGCCAGCAGTCAGCAGCCAGCAGCCGGCAGCCAGGGAAGGAAAGCCCCGGCCAGCAGCTGGAAGGCCCCTATCGACCCTGATCGCAGGCCAGGCCTAGGAACCAGACCTGTACACAAATTTCGTGCACCGGGCCTCTAGTTAAGTATAAAATTAAGGTTCAAAGAGGAGAGGAGAATGACGTCAGAATAATAAATAATCTAATTAACACCCCCTGAGGTATGGGCTGTTCCAGCAGCCTTGCAGTGTTCGGTTATAAAAGATTTCCTAAGCCCAGGTCCTCTGTAGGTTCTGCCAGTGGCGATTTAGCCCGAGATGATATGTTTCGTAGCTCTGAGGTAAGAGAAACATGAAATACCTCCCCAAGGTAGAAATTCTGAAATAGGGAATCCCAGAGAATAAATGATTGACATTTGCATCCCTAACGCTGCTTTTCTAGTCTTTTCAAATCTTTTTCAACCAAATCAGAACAAAATCCATAAAATATGAACCTTTGAAAAATTAAAGAACAGTACTGAGTGTTGGTAGTGGGTAGTTTTCAGAAGACTGATGAAAACATTGGTATTTAAAATGTGCCATTGTTTAAGAAATATATTCAGCTATTTTAAAAATAAATTTTCTTGAAATAGAAGATATTTTAGAACACATGGAAGAGAAGACTGTAAAAGTCTCTTGTTATTACCGTCTCCCAGAGAAACCGGCAGTAACCATGTGAATGTAAAATAGCTGTGTTAACCGAGATCATAATAACTAAACTGTTGTGTCTTTTACTTTTTTAAAAGTTATGCTAAGAATATACCTATGCCATTTGAAATTTTTTGAAAATATAGTCTTCATTGTTTCATGATATTCCATTTTATTAATGTAGCATACTTGATTGAGGTGTTCCTTTATTTTTAAGAGTGAAGTTGAACATTTATAACAGATTTGTTTTTCACATTTCATTTTCTGGAGTTGCCAGTTTTCATTCTTGGTCAGTTTCTCTTCTGTGGGTGTGCTAATGTTTTCCTCATCACCTTTCTATAACTCATTTTATATTTAGAATAAAAGTCTTATTTTTGTGGCAAATATTTTTTGATATCTGCCTTTTAATTTTATCATTTTATTTTATGATACACACAAAAATTTCCATTTAGTGTAATCCTTTGCGAGTTCTTTATTATAAGTAGTAGTGTGGAGCCTCACAATTTGATATTTAAAAACATGACTACATCAAACATTTTCTACCCTGTGCTTTACTAAGTAAAAAGCTTTTATGAAACTGACATAGCATTTACCGGCTTGGGTTCCCGGTCTGTAATTTGAATGGCTTGAAGGGGCTCTGCCAGCCTAAAGTCGTTGGAAGGCTTTGAGCAACAACTCAGCATCTTTTTCAAATGTAAGGAAAGCTCCACATGGCATAATTATTCACAGCTAAGGTCATAGGAACTGCTTAAACCTTTGAAATTTATAATTAAAGGATTAATATGAAGACATTGTCATTTTGGCTTAAAATGGATTTTTAATCTCAATTCTGTTCTTTTTACTTTGATCTTTCCCTTTGCTAAAAATATAAAATGTTGTATCCTTAAACATTGTAAGTTAAATGTTGTCCTCAAAGAGTTTAGATTTATACAAATTGATTGACAAACAACATCCAGTATAGTTTTACAATATTCCGCACAAAACTTCAAATGGTCATTTTCCTCTGGGTGTATAAGCCACAGCTTGATATAATGGACTATAATGATACCTCTAAACATAAAAACAAATTAACTGACAATAGGAAAAACATGCACAAATGACAACTTGGGAAAGTTTGGGTGTGTACCACGTTTTATACCAAGGAGTGGTGCGATCTGACTTGGGCTGAGATCATTGTAGTTGTGTGAGAACGAAGGAGGAAGCCCAGGAAGGGCATTGCAGGGATCCGAGTGCGAGATGCCGGTGGCGTCGACCAGAATGGCACCGGTGGAGGTGGTCAGATTCTGGATATATTTTAAAGTTGGAGCCAACTTGGCTTTCGGATGGGTTTTGACATGGGATGTGAGATCAAGAAAAAGCAAGCCAGGGAGAAGCTCAGACACGGGGAGATATGAAAATCCGCTACTTCATTTCTCTGTGGGATGGGATTATATGTGACTTTTACACTGTATTGTTCAGTCCCTTCTAAATGTTCTATATTTTAACCACTTTGTATACTAAACAGGAATGTACAAAAGTCACCATCTAGTTATATTGTCCTGGCCCTGAGCCCTGAGCATCTTCAACTTCTCTCCCCTTTTCTGTCCCTGGAGGATCAGAGATGCAGAGAAAAGGATGTGCATTGGCTGACATCAGAAACTGAGCAGCGTGATTGTGATGTCATTTGTCCCTGCTCACCCCTACTTGAGGTGGGAGGGCCCTCAAATACCCTACCCCTGGCCCTAGGCACTTTTCTATCAGGGCAGGGAGGCTGAGCCCTCATGAGCATCCCAGAGAAGCAGGTCTCACTGGCCGCAGCCAGCTCAGGGGCTCTCATCCTTGCTTCTGCCACCTCTATGGGGGCCAGAGGGCATGTGGACCCCGCTGACTTTAGACTACTCCTCTCACACGGAAAGCCAAGCCCCAGGTCTGATGAGAACGAGAGGAGAAAATAGTAATGACCTCGAAACACGGCAGGCTGGTAGTCTGGGGCCCCTGAGGGACACAGGACCATCTGGCCTCACAGAGAAGGTAAGACTGAGACCCCTGTGTGCTCTTGAGACAAGGGTCTTTCTAAACATCTCGTCTCATTGCTGGGCTGGAGTCAGCACTGGCCGTGTGAAAACAGCTTCTACCCTCAAAGAGGTTTATGTTGATGGTCAGGGATAATGGAACAAATGAAACTGATTGCATTGAACTGAAATTAGAGTCATTGTCTCGATCTGGCCCTCATGCCCTGGGAAACACCCAGGAAGGTGTCGGGAAGTATGTGGGGAGGGGTAGACTCAGGCACAGCTTTCTGGACAAGGTAGATTGTAAGCTAATCGCATTGCCCTCCCTTGCTTAGGAACTTACAAAGTGCCATTGCCCACAACAAAGTGAGGTTGCCCAGCTCTCTAGCTTTCTGGCCAAGCATTTGCACAATCCCATTTCTCCTCTTCTGCCTTTCCTTTTTTCTCCTTACTTATTTTAATTAATATTTTAGTTTACAGTTTAGTGGCATTAAGTACATTTAAATTGTGCAACCATCACCACCATCCATCTCCAGAACTTCTTTCATCTTGCAAAACCTAAGCTGTACCCATTAACACTAACTCCCTATTTCCTCCTCCTCCCAGCCCTGGGCAACCACCATTCTTTCTATCACTGTGTATTTGATTACTCTAGGTACGTCATATGAGTGGACTCAAACAAGATTTGCCTTTCTGTGACTGTATTATTTCACTTAGCGTAATGTCTTCAAGGTTCATCCATATTGTAGCATGTGTCAGCATTTCCTTTTTAAAAAGGCTGAATAACATTTCATTATGTGTATATAAGACGTTTATCCATGCATCCCATCAATGGGTGCTTGGGTTGCTCTCACCTTTCGACTATTGTGAGTAATGCAGATATGAACATGGGTATACAAATACCTCTTTGAATTCCTGCTTTATACCCAGAAGTGAAATTACTGGATCACATGGTAATTCTATTTTTACGTTTTTGAGGAACCCGCCCTACTGTATTCCATGCCGCTGTGCCATTATGTTCCCACCATCAGTGAACCAGGGTTCCAATTTCTCCACATCATCGCCAACCGTCGTTTCAGTTTGTTTTGTTTGTAGAATAACCATCATAATGAGTATGAAGTGTATCTTCTGCCTGTCTCAATTGCGGCCCCCCCCCCGCCCCCACAGGTACAGTCTGTGCTGTGCCCACTCCGGAGGCTCCTTTTCCTTGTACAGGCTGTAAACACTCCGTTTAGGGCTTCACGTGTTTTCTCTCTGCCTGGAAGACGTGAGCTCATCCCCGTCAAAGAAATCATGCTCTTTCCTGTGCTCTGTAACTCTTCATTCATCCCTCTCTTTTTAAAACATTTTTGCATATAATTTGCATATAGATTATATATAATTCTGTAAATGTTGACAAACTGTCACCACAATCAAGAATAAGAAGTGTCCCATCACCACAGATATGCCTCCACCCCTCTGTTGTCAGCCCCATTTACCCCCCTGGCTCTAACTCCTGGCGGCTACTCGTCCATTTTCTGTGACTGTAGATTTGCCTTTTCTGGAATATATACGAAATGAATCATTCAGTATATGACCTTTTGAGTCTGTTTTCTTCCCCTTAGCATCATGCATTTAAATTCATCCATTGTTGTGGGCATGAGTAGTCCATTATTTTTTATTGCTAATAATATTTCATTGCATGGATGTACCAAAGTTTATCCATTCTCCAGCTGGAAATATTTGGGTTGTTAAACATTCATATAAAGGCTTGGTGTGAACATAAATATTTTTATTTCACTTGGGTAAATAGCAAAGAGTGGGGTTGCTGAATTGTATGCTAAGTATATTTTGACATTTATTAGAAATTGCCAAACTTTTTCCAAAGTGGCTGTATCGTTTTCCATTCCCATCAGCAATGTATGAGCCCCAGGTGCTCTGCATCCTCATTGGCACTTTATATTGTCGTGTCTAGTGTTATTGTAGCCACCCTAATAGGTTGTATTTAATTGCATGTGCATTTCCCTAATAACTAAGAATGTGGAGCATCTTTTCATATGTGTATTTGTCATCTGAATATCTTTGTTGGCATAGTGTTTATTTAAATGTCTTCCAATTTTATATTTAGTTGTTTATTGTTATTGAATTTTGAGGGTTCTTTATATATTCTAGATACAAGTCCTTTAAAAGATAGCTGATTTGCAAACACTTTCACAGTCAGTGGCTTCACTTTATTCTTTTAACAATATCTTTCAAAATGCAAAGGATCTTAATTTTTATGTTTAGTTTATGTGTCTCATGACATATAAATGATTTTTAAAAATAATAATATACACAAATATATGATAGCAAAGTGATAGATATTTTTAAATGCCTTTTTTTAAGATACATTCTTCTTATTCTAGGCTCCATATTAATCATTCTTTCTAAAAATCAAAATTATTTTAAATGTTTTAAAATAATATAGCTTATGCATATATTCTAAATATTGCATTGAATCAAGAGCCTCTAGTACTTAAATATTGCAAAATTTTTGCAATTACAACAGTATTGAGATCAGGCCAAAAATATACAAAAGCACGTGTGCAGTTGTCTGTATGGAAAATGCAATAATTAATAAATAATAATCCAAGAATTAACTCTGTGTTTCACGTACTCACAACTATCAACCTACTTTTGCTCCATCCTGTATTTCTCCCACACACATATTAAAAACTTGGTAAAAAAAATTAAACTATTGTTTATGATGTTATTTGCAGTGAATGAATGATCTTTTTAAAATACATAATATTTTGATAGTTGAGTAGTTTTTATTAAAAAGTATTGGAATCCTTATATTGTGTAGAAAAAAAATATATTTAACTCCCATGTTTTAAATTATATTCCTCCTAAAATATTTTATTTCCTTTGATTCATTACATCTTTATAGTATATTTTGAACTTTTTATTCTGATTTGTAACTGTTTCTCTCTTCCCCTGTGTATGTGTATTTAAAGCCTGAGATATATGCCCCCAAATGTTACTAATATGTATACATATACATATATCCACAATTTAGAGTATGCTATTCAATTTCAATAATAGTATAGGCTCTATCATTGCACGGATGGCTAAAACACCAGTTAAGCACCCAGGTGTTGAGTACTAATATTTTTTTTTTTGTAATTTTCAGAATGTATTACAAATTATTATTGAAAAAAAAGAAAAGCTAGATTTTTAAGTGTGTGCAGATGTGAATTTTGGCTAACAAAACTGTTGTTAATATTCATCTATGGTATTTTCTTGGCAAAGAAAATGGACATTTGTTCCCACTGCGTGAGTCTAACATCACTGGACATCCTAGAGCACTCTAAGGAGGCAACCCTGGGTCATGGAAAATAGCTCATGAAACATCAAAATCTTTGACTCTTACTTGTGACAGTTGCTTTGTTATACATTTCATATTATTATCAAATAAGGAATTTTAACAGATTTTAAATGAGCTTTTAAAGATTTATAATTTAGGCCTATGTTTTTATTAATTATTATAATTCTAATATGTTTATTCAACCCAGATGACTTTATTAAATTGAAGGCTGTATCATATTTTAGAGACTTCCTAAGAATAAGAAATTACTAGAATTGTCACACCTAGATCATAACTAATGGTCCATTTGGTGTCTAATAACACAAAGGAGGAATAAATGGGGGATGAGAACTTCCAAGTCTAGTTTCCTTAATAATTTGTGGGTGAATGAGTCAACATCAATGCAATAAGCATTTACTCTATACTTAACTCAGTGCTGGTCACAAATGGAATGTAACTTTGTCCCTGCCTTCTGGAAGCTTTTATTATTGTGGTGATAATGAGAAATACAAGCATAAAGGAACTTTTAAAACTACATAACTATACATAATAAAATCCTAGAGTAGGGTCCAGTGCTGGAAACCTGAGGAGGTTTGTAGTAACCAGAGGCTGTTTTATGGAGGAGGTGGTCCTTGAAGTACAATGTTTGACTTGGCACTAGATATGAAGAATTTTCTCAAGCAGTCCAAGGGGATAAAATGGGAAACTAAGAGCTTAGGATGAATTGGGAGAATGTCAAACAGTAATTATAAAAACCCTACTTACAAAAAATACAGATGACATTTTAAAACGTTTTATTTTTAAACTTCGTGTTTACACATACTGAAAAGTTTCAAAAATAATGCAGAGAATTTCCATACATCTTTCCCTGAGCTTTCCTCCATACCAGCATCTTATTTATCCATAGTACAATCATTGTACTATGGAAATCAGCATTGGTAAGATGCTTTGTATTTACCTGGGTAGATAACTACAGACCTTATTTAAATTCCACCAGCTTTTCCACTAATCTTATTTTGTTGTTCTAGGATCCAATCCAGGATCTTATTTTGCATTTAGTTGTCATATCTGTTTAGTCTCCTTCAATCTGTGATAGTTCCTCAGTCTTATTTTTCATTACCTTGACACTTTTGAATAGTACTACTCAAAACAGTTCTGTTTTGTAGAATGTTTCTCACTTTGGATTTGTCTAATGTTTTTTCTTAATTAGATTGAGGTTATGCATTTTTGGCAATAATACTCCAGAAGTGATATATTGTGCCTTTCTCAAGTGCCTTTACCTCATGGTTGCACAGCTACAAGTTGCATAGGTTCTCCAAACCTATGCTAGCAATTGTTTTCTCCCCATGCCATTAACTGGCTGATCTAGCCATCTGTTGGCTCAATAAAGTCACCATGAGCAAAAGATAGAAGCTCCTGCTTCACAAGATATTGGTTTTATGAACCAGTTCATGCAGCTTACCACGTTCCTCATTTCCAACTAGACTGCAATTTGGGTTCCTAGCTCCTCATTACCCACAACTTTCATTCACCAGCCAACTTACCTGTGTTTCATATTTCTGCCTTGATTGGCGTCTTTGAATATTTGGTATTTCAGCTCTTATTTGATCACTTTGAATTTGTTCTCAGATCCACTCAACTTAATGGAATCCTCTTCATATGCCTTTTTGAGCAGAATTATTGGTCCGTTCCCTGGACAAACACTAGACCTTTCCTGGTGTTCCCATATAGAATGATTGAGGAGTAACCCTGCTATGCTGTCCTGCCAGTCACCTGGGTTCTGCAGCGTCAGAGCGGATGTCCTCCCATACGTCGTCTCATTATGTGAAATTCACATGCTGGATTTTCACTTTGTGCTTTAGTTTGCACTATCAATTTTTTTAATTTTGTATGAATAATTCTTATTTAATAATAGCTTTAGAAAAACAATGTTTCCTTTTTTTTAATATTAAGGTTAAAAACAAGCTTTTACCCTGCATAAATTCTAAAGTTTTATACATTTATCTTTAAAAGACATAACTCCTCTTTTTTAAGCTTTGCATTGATGTGTGTAGAAAGTTCTGCCTGTGTAAAGAGCTGCACTTGAAAGTCACTTTGACTTTGGGAGCTGCCAGGTTGCCTTGCATTGCCTTTGGAGATTAGGGATGCTTGCTTGGAAGGCTGCCTTTTTCCTACATAAAACTGAAGTTCTGTTGTTCCATTGTAACATTTTATGTTAATCTGATTGGTTCCACGTGGACATTATATATAGCAGGAACCAAAAAGCCTATCCTTTATAATAAAAGGCTAATATGCAAATGACTGAACAGACGGAACAACCCGTCACTATGATGTGCACTGACCACCAGGGGGGCAGACACTCAATGCAGGAGCTCCCCTGGTGGTCAGTGCGCTACCACAGGGGGCTCATGGCTGGCAAGCGCAGCAGTGATGGCGGGAGCCTCTCCCAACTCTGAGGCAGCCCTAGAGAGCAGTGAGCCCAGCTTCTGGCTGAGAAGCACTCCCACAGGGGCTCACAGCTCACGGCTGGCGAGCGCAGCAGCAGTGGCAGTGGCAGGAGTCTCTCCGGCCTCCACAGCAGTGCTAAGGACTCCTTAGGGGATGTCTGACTGCCAGCTTAGGCCCACTCCCTGAGAGGGTGCAGGCCGGGCTGAGGGACCCCCCACCCAGTGCACGAATGTCATGCACTGGGCCTCTAGTAGTTCAATAAGAAAACCTCCAGTGGTAAATGGGTAGACCACTGCTTGGTAGCTCGTGGTGTCCTTGTCCGCTGCCTGGAGAGACATGAAGGAGTTTTCTCTGGGCTCCTAAGGAACAGCAGAGCATTGAGCAGGTCTATTCCTTTCCTAGGCATGAATCATATACAGGGTGAGAAAGCCATTTTTCCATGAAAATATCCTGGAAAACAAGATGTGTTTCAATAAGAAAAAGGTGCTTTTGATACGTATGATTATAATTGGAAAGAAGCAATGAAAAAAATATGTATTAATGGAAAGAAAACAAAAGTGGTTTTTACATATATTTTAGTAGTAAAATACCACTTCAGTTTACAGTTTCAGACCCAACATGAGGCATTTTTTTATTGCAGAAATTCCACTTAGCTTTCAGTTCTAAATAGGACATTGATAAAGTTAGGAAAATTAAAAATTTTTTTAAAAATATATTTTATTGATTTCTTACAGAGAGGAAGGGAGAGGGATAGAGAGTTAGAAACATCAATGAGAGAGAAACATCAATCAGCTGCCTCCTGCACACCCCCTACTGGGGATGTGCCCGCAACCAAGGTACATGCCCTTGACCGGAATTGAACCTGGGACCCTTGAGTCTTCAGGCTGACGCTCTATCCACTGAGCCAAACCGGTCAGGGCGGAAAATTAAAATTTTTTAACTTTAATTAAATAATGTTTTTCTTAAGAAATTTAAATTTTACTGGAAACACAATCTCACTCATATGACTTAACTTTAGTGGCTATAACTTGTACTGATTAGACTGAGCAAAGCATATCCTACCCCAGATCATACTTGTTCATTGCAAAGATGGCATTAAGTGCATTGACCCATTGATGAGAATCTTTAAAACCCACAAGCCTCTTGCTTATTTTAAGAGCTCATCACTCTTCTCCTCAGACACCTGCCCATGGTTATGACCTAGAGCTCTTGCCAATCCAAGAACTGTGCCACCTTCAAAATCTTGGTTTTGGGCCTTCCATTCTCTCTACCTCTCCCCAGCCCTCATCTTTCTAACTCACTTAGTGTAGCATCCTCACTCCAAGAGATTTTTCCCCCAAAGGGACTTCCAATCCATTAATCTTACCATTTTCCACTTTACATCAACTTATGTCTTCATTTCCCAGGTTAGATTTCATGGTCTATCAATGTATTTACTCCCTTGAACGACCCTCAACTTCCTTGTCCTTCTTTTCCTCCACCTTCCTTACTGGCAAAACCCAACCCTGATTAAACCAAATACTCTTATACTCTACTCTTGTATCTAAACAGTTGAACATGGTTCAAAAGAAACACTTATGTTAACTGGTCTCACCTAATCTTAAAGCCAGAAAGCCTAAGTGGGCCCTCACCACTAAATAGTTAATTCATTTTCCCATAAGGAAATTTCATACCTCTTTTTCTTCTCAAACCTCCAACTGCCTTTCCATTCCTCACTCTTAGTTGGTGGCTTCTCTCTCACTAGAGAAGTAGAAGAGACAGAAGAGAACTGTCTCATTATCCCACCCATACCCACCCTCCATCTGCTTCTGTATCGATATATTCCCCTCCCCTCCGTCAGAGTGCATGGATACCTGACTTAAGGAAATGCCGCCTCTGTCTCAGGCCTTCTCTAGTGCCCTGCACTCCTCACCCCTCCTGAAGGACTTTTCTCCTTTAATTATCCATCCTTTCTCTTATATCAACATTCTTCTCTCTACTGTATTATTTCCAAAATCATAAAAACATGCTGCAATATTTTAAAGAATTCTTTGATCACCCATGCCAAATAATGTTGCGTTACACTGTGGTAACAAATTGACCTCAAAATCTCAGTGGCTTAAAGGTTTACTGTTAAGTTAAACCATATGTAAGTGCTGATTTTTAGATCTAAACTGGTTAATTATCAATAATTTCATGGGGTTAGCTAATACTTTCCCAGACTGTAAGTCCAATACTGTTCAACAGGAGGACGCCACGATCTTCATTTTGACCTCTCGAATGGTTTTGACACCACTGATCACCCCCTTTGATAGACTTCAGTCAGTTTACAAGTTAGGAGGAACTTCACACCCTCCAGGGGTTTGTCCTACTGCACCTCCTTTACTGGCCCCATCTTATCTTCACGCCTCTTAATGTCTTTATTCAGTCTCTTACTGATCTTGTCCAGTCCCACAGCTTTGAATGCCATCTACGTGCTCATGACCTCCAGTCTGTATCTCTTGTCCTAGTCACCCTGAGCTCATACTTGTGTATCCAACCCCTTCCCAGGCATCAGCCCTGATAGTCTAGTAGGAACCTCACACTTAACATTTCTGAAACAGAACTCTTGATTCCCCCCCCTCCCCCACCCCAGTCTTCCGCAAGTCACCCAGTAAGACTCAGCATCATTTTAGACTCATTTCTTTCTTTCAACTTCATTCGTCCTATCAGAAAGTCCTGCTGATTCTATCTTCAAAATACATCCTGCATCAGACCACTTGTCATCACTACTGCCATCACCACCCTACTCTAAAGCACCGTCAGCTCTTGACTGGACTGATACAGTAGCTCCCACCTGGTCCCTTGTCTTCACACTTGCTCTCTCTAAGTCTTTTCATCACACATATTCCCCTATTCAAAAACCCTCCAGTGGCTCCTCATTGCTCTTAGAACAAATGGAAACTCCTTCACTGTGCTATGTGATGTGGCCTTGACCACCTCTCCAGTATATCTCCTAATCCTCACCCCCTCAGCTACACAGATCTGGCAGGTGGCTTTCTTACCACTTATAAATAAGCCAATCTTGTTCCTACCTGAGGCCTGTGCACTTACTTGTGCCCTTTGTTGGATCCCCCTACCCCCTCTCAGATATCCCAATCACCAGCTACCTGGTCCCTGCCTAAATGTTAGAGTCCTTTATCACTTTCTGTCATTGTACCTTACCTTTTTCCTCCATACAACTTCCCACTTGTTGTTTATTATTAATTGACTTATTTATTATTCACTATTATTCCTTCTGTGCCTAGAACAGTGCCTGGCACGTAATAGACATCCAGTAAAAATGTGTTGAATTGATAGCTGAATGGCTGGATCTTTTTTTTGTTTTTTCAACTATAATGCCCCAATTAAACTGAAAAGATTTCATAAAGAATAATTCTTGGGCCTTGATTTCACCAAATAGTAAAACTGACATAAACACTTTAGCTCTCTGAAAACAGAATACAATATTTTTTTTCTGATTTTGTATTAGATATTATTTGAATGTATCCATATGCAGCTAAAAATTATGAAAGTAACATAGAACTAGTAAATATATGAAATAGGACAACTAAGGGGATAAAGAGAATGAAGCAGCTTCCACAGGCAGAAGACAGAGAGATTCTCTGATCAGATTCTCTAGTCCCATGAATGGGTTAATTCAGATTATTTTTTCAACAAAGTACTATTTAGGAGAATTTCAAAGAGACAATTTCAAGACAAATAAAAGGAAAGCCTCATTTATCAGATGCTTTCAGGAAGAAAATATCCCACATGTCAGTTTCCACATAACTATGTATGTAATCCCTATGTATGTGTCAGCCCCTACATTTGGAAAGTTGTTTCTCTAACACACTCCCCTACTCTTCTAAACAAAAATGCTAAAGACGTCAACCCTTCCTGACAACTCGGCGGCATCACTGTGAACACTGGTGCCACACAAAAAATTCCCTGCAGTAAGTGTGCCCGCACTGTCATTCTCTCTCCTGTTCATAGTTCTCACTCTTCCTTTTTCTCTCAGTTATCACTTTACTCTGAGGGCAACTGCCTTCAATTTGTTGGCTGATTTTCTGCACCCAATAGCAGGGGCAAGGGCCTCAAGGCAGCTTCTAAATAATCCACATGATTGTTGCTAGAACTCTGACTTCTGGGCAAGTGAGTCATTACAGTGTTAGCACAAATAGCAAATGACATAAAATGCAGGCCAATGATGGTGATGGTGAGAGAGCTTTCATGACTCTTCCTCCCACCTAAAGATTACCTGTACACTACCTGTCCCTGGCTACCTGGACTGTGGGCCTGACCTGGTGTGGGGCCTTAATGCTATTCTGTTAATAGCATATTGGCGAGGTAATTCACATGTGGAATGACCATGGGTACCAGTTGCCATGCGTGTTTTCTCAGTGTAATTGCTAAAGCTCCACTCATTCCCTAAGTTACCCAATGTTGACACATTACACATTTAGCCTTACTCATAATATTTAAATAAGTCCAAAAGTACTATGAATTTTTTTCATTCAACCTAGAATGTAGTTGCCTAAAATTGGAAAAGAAATCTCAGATAAGGAATTTTTTTATGACAGCATTAGAAATATACTTAATGAAAAATTATGCCCAACGTATTAAGCAAAAAAGAAATTAAATGTGATTTGAGGAAATTTTTCCTGATATTTAACTGTAAACTATATGTCTTTTGTAGGGGAAATTATGGCAGTTTACATTGTACTCCCAACATATGTTTTGAGTGAATAATTAGAATTCTTCAACTACAGTGGGAGTGGAAAATATATAAAAAGTGTTTTTTAAATTGCTTTATAGATTTAGAATACAAAACAATGTCATGAGCATAGATTGTACATCTAATTTTAATAACACAGAGAAAATTTCTTTTACTATTTGGGAATGAAAATACGCAGCTTTTCTTGTTTACTTAAATTAACATATTTTGACAAAGGTAAACCAGAAAAAAAACCACATTCTTATAAATTATAGGTGATTAATCCCAACTTTTAAAAAACGTACTGAGAGGTTATTGAAAGGTGGCAAATTCTTTTGGATGAGGTTTCGTTTAATGTTTAGTTTCTTTTATCTTTAGAACTGTGTTAAGTAAACATTGGTTCTAAAGAAATATAATCTCAAGATTTAACAGCCATTAGCTTGCGGTTAAACATGTGTTAAAAACCAAATCATCATTTCTGTCATTGTGGATTTGTCTACATCTAGAATATAGTAAATAATCTATATTTAACATGGTTGCTTGCCAGAAGCAGTAGGTGCTGGTTTTTTTGTTTGTTTGTGTGTTTAAATAAATTTTAAAACACTTGAACAAAAATCCATATATGTAGACCATTTTTAAACTTACTGAGTACAGTATCACTCTCTGTGAGGGCAGTTCTCTTTGATTATGGCCACAGTTGTCTGCTCTGCTCTTCTGGTTCATTCTCATGGTCCCAGGGAGTCACCTTCCCAGTGATAGCTCTGCTCATTTCACTAATGAGCACAGCATCTAGGCTAAAATGCCAATGCATTGGCTTGAGACTCCTTGGTCTGGCCAAGACCCTGAATTTTTGGCTTTGAAGTCAGAGATGAATGGGAGACGAACAAGAGGGTAGATATAACCATTAATGAGGTATGTCTGGGTGAAGTGGAGAAATTAGTGTATTTGGGGAGTATTGGAAGCTTTTTGTCTGAGCTGAAAGGGCAAAGTGTTTCCTGTTGGTGGATATTCCTAAGGGTCTCTGTTGCAGCCTCAGATTCTATTTCAAATGAGGAGGGGAAAACAAACTTTTTTAAAAGGAAATTGTACATAGAGAACTTTTTATTTCACCTCAAAATAAAAGAGAAAAACACGGTGGAATTAAATACTAAATTTTTATAATTAAACTTTGCAAACAAAGTGGAGGGGGAACAACTTTTGAATCTATCTTGTTATTTTGAGACTGTTTAAAAATATGTATTATACCTTTGACCAGTAAAGGGAATTTAAAACTTTAGTTTCTGCCTGTTTGGCTAGTAAATTTTTTAATTCACATAATTTTTTTATATTTAAATATTCTGAAGGCTGTTGCCATTTAAAAGTTGAGTTCATTAAAGCACTCCAGAATAAAGTCTGGGTCGTAATACATTTGCATATTGTTTGGTCTTCATTTTTGAGTGAATTGAGAGCCATAGTCCCATAGTTCATCAGAAAAGCACTTCAAGGATTTTAGTAGCTTTAGAATCTAAAGCAATTAACTCTATAACCTTTCCAAAAAGAGACAGTAAAAATTCTTGGCATTTTTCCAATTTCTGTTCTGAGATTACAGTCCTAGAGATGAGTGCCTGTGACAAACGACGGGTATAGGACATGCCAAAGGCAGCCTTAGAGTGTGAGCAGAGTGGCGTGCAAATCTAAGTGCAATGTAATCATTGATAGAACAGAAATGCCCCCCAGAACCCCGTCCCCTGTGGATTTAGTCTGCGTGAGTCAATAACCCTCACAGGGCACTGGCAACACTGAGCTTCTGACCCTGCACAGCGAGGGAGCAGACTGTGATCCGTGGTGGGTTCACCAAGTTAGATGCACGCCATGGCTGGCACGACAAGAAGTGCTTGAGGAGCCTTGGAAATCAGCAGGCCAGCCACAAAATTCACTGATGTAGATAAGAATTTTTCGTTCAGATATCTATAAGAAGGCATTAAGTTTCAAGTTATACATTTATAGTTTGTCTTTTATAACCAAACTAGAGGCCCGGTGCATGAAATTCCTGCATGAGGGGCGGAGGTCCCTCAGCTCAGCCTGCACCCTCTCGCAAATCAGGACCCCTCAGGGGATGTCCCACTGCGGGATCGGGTCTAAACTGGCAGTCCGACATCCCTCTCGCAATCTGGGACCGTTGGTTCCTAACCAATCACCTGCCTGCCTGCCTGATTGCCCCTAACCACTCTGCCTGCCTGCCTGATTGACTTCATCCAGAAGGACATCTGGAATGACATCCAGAAGGTTGTTTGGCTGTCCAGTCTAATTAGCATATATGCTTTTATTATTATGGGTATGCTAGAGAGGCCATAAGGAGGTGACTTTGAGTTGACTGGGGCCATAGGCTGACAACTATCTAAAGATCCAGGGGTAGGAGTCTGGGGATGTTGGTGGAGAGCCACAGTGCTGGCCACCAGTGAGATTCCCGAGGGAACCTGAGCTCTGCAAACCTAGCCCACAGTCGTCAACACCAACTCCTTGTAAAGGGTGTCAGAGGACAGTGCAAACTGGCAAGGAGTTAAAGGTTGCTTAGAGGAAGGATCCCAAATCCTGAGTGAGCATCAGAATCACTCGTGAAAATTGTTAAAAAGAGAAACGTGAGGTGCCTATCCCAGGCCTGAGGAATAGGAAGCTCTGGGTTTGGGGAATTCTGGTGCACTGATAGGTTGAAGGCTACTCACCTAAAGTAGATGCTAAATAAATGCATTTCTATTCATTTGCAATAGTATATTTTACCTGATGTTTAGAAATCGGCTTTTCAGGGAGTGAAATGGGCTCATCTGGGCTCTGTTCCAGGCAGTGAGTTATTAAGTGCCAGCACTTCATCCAGGGGCCTGGGCACAGAGAGGCATGGGGTGGAGCCACCTCTACTGGGAACCCATTCCATTTTTATTCTTGCTCCTAATAGAAAAAGCAGGTCAGTTATTTTTATTTGTGTGTTCTCTAAAATTAGATTGCATTTAGGAACTTTCTTCTGTTAGCTTTGTGTATTTTACATCAACCAGACATTAAATCACACTTGCATATTAAGAAAACACTAAAATTTCTAAAGCAGTCTCGAGGATCTTGGAAATTTCAGGTTGAAAGGGACCTAAGAAATGAACAAACAAGACAAACAAAAACTCATAGAGACAGACCACAGCATGGTGGTTACCAGGGCAAGGGTGTGGGGATAATAAAGGGTAAAGGGGGCCAAATATATGGTGACTGAAGATGATTTGTCTTCGGTGGCGGCACACGTGCATTATACAGATCATGTATCATAGAAATGTACATTTGAAACGTATGTAATCTTACTAAGGCACTCCAATAAATGTAATTTTTTTAAAAAGAAAGGGACCTAAAGGACATCTAGTCTGACATTTCCTGGGTGTAGATTCATGTCCCGGAAAAGGAACTGCAGAGAAATTCAGCTCTAGCAACTTGAAAGGGAGATCTTCATTTTACCTGCTTTTTATTTTTGATATCTATATAATACCTTATTATCGAAACTATGCTTTTTCTATATCACGACCAAACATAAATTTACTTTTTTAGAGTCTCCTAGATTTCCATGTTTGTGTTTCTTCACTTATTCCAAATTAAATGGAGAAATTTAGTGCTTTTCTTTGAGAAGGGATCATTAGCATGTGACTAGTCCCACATTGTTTTAATGAGAACAAAAGCAAAATGTTCCAAAATTACTTGCTTGCAGCTACAAAGCACATTTAAGGAATAAAAATGCTTGGGGGAGATGAGGGGGGAAGGATTGTTTTGAAGTTCTTAGGATCAGCTTATCCAGGCTTCATTGTAAACTGATACTAAAGAGCCCCCATTATGAGCTGTGTATTTTGGTGCCAGAAGGTTTTTTTCTTATGCTAAAATTATTAAGTTCTGTCAGCTGCTGGGCTGTCATATAGAGATATAGTAAATCACATTATATTTTGTCATGGATTACACGGAGCAATAAATTTGGGAATAAAGATCAAAGTAGTTCCACAATCACTTCTGAGTGTAGAAGGGATGTTTAACTTGTAGAAAACCGATTTAGGTGAAGCGGCTGCAGTTCTTGGGTGAATTTGAAGTGAATTTGGATATTTGGTTGAAATGATTGAGGATCCAATCCCAAAATGATTTTCTATTTTTGTATTTAACTCGGAGAAGTTCATTCTGACACTTAGCTGCATGACTTGAATTAGATAAATAATTACAGGTCGAGAGTAATGGACTCAGTGAAAACTGGATTTATGTATTTTAATTACTTTCATGATTAAACAATCTATTCCATTGTATATTTATTTGGGGTTTGGGGGGACTCCATAATTAGTTAAATACTCTCGTAGTAATACTCTCTGACTCCTTGAGCTGACTGTTTGCTTTTTACCACATTTAGAACCATTAAACGTGAGCCAGCTTAAGATCACTAAGAAGCCTTGATTATTTAGATCTTGATGGCTATTATCTTCGCTCTGTGTTACCATAGAAACTCAGGGTTTTCAAAGGTGATGATATTTATTTATTTCAAATAGCCAATCTCAACTAGTTGGGCTCTTTTCACAGAAAAATCACAGTAGAAATAAGATAATATAGCAGAAGCAAAAACAGAAATTATGTGCTTTATAAATTATTGTCCTAATGCTTTTACTTAGGAAAGTGCCCTCAGTCACCTCAGTTTGATTCCCAAATTGGGCTGATTATCAGAAGCAATGGGGGGGGGGGTGGTAAGGGAGTTTTCATGCAGATTCCTGGGCCACAAGGTCCTGGCAGTTCTGATTCAGTAGATTTAGAATCTCAAATAACATTTTCCCCTTTCCCTCTGTTATCATTTTTCCTACTTCCTTCCTTTGTTGTAATCCTGTTTGGGGAATTACTTTTCAGTGTTATAGCTTATTAACAGGCATTTAAGCTTTGCAAAATTATTTCTCAAGATTTTGGTTCTGTTTTATTTTTAGTCTCCTATCATCATCCTTGTTATTGATTTATTTTCCTCTAGTGAAATCTAGATGATTTACACTAATGCTATAGTAAAGCAATCTCACATCAGACTTAAACAAATCATCCCAAAAATATCATATGAAAATTAAGACCTCCTCAGAGTAACATGTAATTGGGATATAGGCATGATGGCCTATGGTGCTGATTTTGGTCTGAAAAGAAATACAAGGCCGGCTGGGGAGGGTGTGAGACTGAGCTGGAATGTGTAGCAGTGATGTTGCAGAAACCTACTTGGAAGAAAATGAGTAGTCTAACGAACTTGACATCTGTAATGGGGGCTGGGGAGGCACCCTTCAACAGAAGATCATGGAGATCCTATTTGCAGGCCCCTAGCTCTTCTAACAGGCCTTTCCTTGTGTCCTCTGATAATGCTGTGATGCCTCCTAAGTCCAAGCCTCCCCGATCGCAGCCACTGTTTTAGAGCATCACCACGAGAAACCGAAGCAAGTAGAGCTTTTAGAGGCTGATCTGAGCCCATATATTTACTATACTTCTGTGCAAGGGAGCAAAGGAGGGAGGACTGGAGAGGTTAAGACTGCAGAGAGAAAGGCTACTGTAAAAATTCTAGAGAGTCTAGGAAGATTACATATTTCTAAGAATTGGTCCTTCTAGGTTCTCAAACTTGGTGATGTATAACCTTCATGGTATAATTCTTGTATAAACCTTTGTATTTCTGTGCTGTCCATTGTAACATCTTCCCTTTCATTTCTGATTTCATTTGAGTCTTTTTTTTTCCTTGGTGAGTCTAAGCCAGCGGTTAGTCAATTTTATTTATTTTTTCAACAAACCAGGTCTTGGTTTCATTAACTTTTTCTATTGTTTTTTGGTTCTCTATTTCACTTAATTCTGCTATAATATTTATTATTTCCGTTCTACTGACTTTTGCTTCACTAAGGTGCAATGTTAGGTTATTTGAGATTTTTCTTGAGGTAGGTTTATAATTCTATAAACTCCCCTCTTAGTACTGCTTTTGCTGCATCCCCAAATTTTTGATATGTTGTATTTTCATTTCCATTTGTCTCTATGTATCTTTTAATCTCTTCTTTTTTTCTTCTTTGACCCATTAGTTGTTCAGTAGCATTTTGTTTAATCTTCACATATTTGTGGGTTTTCCAGCTTTCTTCTTGTAGTTAATTTAGAGTTTTATAGCATTGTAGTTGGAAAATATGCTTGGTATGATTTCTCTTCTTAAATTTATTGAAACTAGTTTTGTGTCCAAACATATGGTCTATCCTTGAGAATGTTTCTTGAGCACTTAAGAATGCGCATTCTGTCATTTGGGGATGGAAAGCTCTATAAATATCAAGTATGTCCTTTTGGTCTAGTGCAGTGGTTCTCAACCTCTGGCCCTTTAAATACAGTTCCTCATGTTGTGACCCAACCATAAAATTATTTTCGTTGCTACTTTATAACTGAAATGTTGCTACTATTATGAATCATAATGTAAGTATCTGATAATGCAGGATGGTCTTAGGCGACCCCTGTGAACGGGTCTTTCGACCGCCAAAGGGGTCGCGACCCACAGGTTGAGAACCGCTGGTCTAGTGTGTCATGGCCAACATGTCCTAGTTGACTTTCTGTTTGGATGATCCATCTGTTGCTGTCAATGGGCTACTCAGATGAAATATTGCCATTTGTAACAACATGGATGGATCTTGAGAGAATCATGCTAAGTGAAATAAGTCAGATGGAAAAGAACAAGATCCATATGATTTCACTCATATATGGGATATTAAACAAAAAGCAACAGATAAACAAATTCATAGACACAGACAACAGTATAGTAGTTACCAAAGAGAATGGGGGATGGGGAGAGGAAGGGTAAAAGGGGTCAAATAAATTGTGATGGAAAGAGACTAGACTGGGTGGAATATATAGATGATGTATTATACAGTTGTACACCTGAAGCTTATATAATGTTATTAACCAATGTTATCTCAATCATTAATTTTTTTTTAAAATTCAGGAGAGCTAAGTTGAGGACCTAAAAGTAAAAATTTGCAGGACTATCAAGGGTGAGGGAGAAGGCTTCTAAGAAATCCTTCTCAGTTTCTGATTTGAGTGACTAAATGAGAGTGCCATTAATGGAGACGAGAAGGAACAGATTTGGGGAAAGATGTTTGAGTTAGGTTGGGGCATTTACTTGAGTGCCTGTGTGACATTTTAGAGGGTGGGTGCTTGTCCAACCTGTGGTTGGACACCAGTCTGGAGCTGGGTGCAAGAAATGTTGAGGCTAGAGATAAAGAGTTGGAAGTGACATCAACAAAAAGATGACTTAAAGCTATGAGTAAGCCTGGCCGGCATGGCTCAGTGGTTGAGCGTCAACCTATGAACCAGAGGGTCGTGATTCAATTCCCGGTCAGGGCACAGTTTGATTCCCCAGTGTGGGGCATGCAGGATGCAGCCAATCAATGATTCTCTTGCATCATTAATGATTCTATCTCTCCCTCACCCTTCTTCTCTGAAATCAATAAAAATATATTTTTTAAAAAACTATGAGTGAAGTTTTAAAGGGGAAGGTTATAGGTAGAGGAGAGCAAATGCTATGCAGCAATTCTTATTCAAGATCAGCTAGAGATCAATAAGCAATTGTCAGAGTTGCTAGAGAACCACAAGGGAATAAGGTCATGGATGCCAAGGAAGTAGGAAGTTTGAATAAAAAGTTAGTAATTTAGTAAAAACAACATTAAGGTTTTCGAAAGGCTAGTAAAATACAAACTTTCTGGAACACTAATCAGAAAAATAGAGAAAGAGCACAAATAGACAAGGGAGGAAATGGGGAAGACGACTACTGATCCAGTAAAGATTGAAAGGATAATATAATTTTAAAATGAAAATCTGGATAAAATGGAAAATTTTATAGAAAATGTGATTGAGTGAAGAAGAAATAGAAAACTCTAATAATTCTATAAGTATTAGATAGAGCATTTAGTTTTAAATATTTCCTCAAAGAAAACATCAGGCCCAAATGATTTTATATTTATCATCAAACTTTCAAGGAGCAGATAATTTCAATAATATACAAAATCTATGAGAGGAAAAATAAGAGGGTGTATTCCCCAGTCCATCCAAGGCCAGTTTAATCTTGATATGAAGATCACACCGGGGAAGTACAAATAATGTTACATACCAATCTCACATGTAATCTTAAGTATAAAATCCTAACAAGTGTAGACACAGAATGTAGTAGTATTAAAAAAATGATTGTGACAAAGCTGGATCTGGTGCAGGAATTCAAGGGTGATTAAATATTAGAAACCCATTAACATAATTCACTGCATTGCCAGATGAAGAAAAGATGCTCAATATCATTAGTCATAAAGGAAATGCAAACCCAAACAACAATGAGATACCACTTCATATCCACTGGGATGGCTATGATCAAAACTGTGGAGAATAACAAGTTTTAGCAAGGAGGTGGAGAAACAGAACCCTCATGCTTTGATGGTGGGGATGAAAAATGGTACAGTCATTTTGGAAAATAGTTTGGTAGTTCCTCAAAAAATTTAACATACAGTTACCATATGACCTAGCAGTTTTACTCCTAGGTATACACCCATAAAAATTGAAAACATATTTCCAAAAAGAAAATTGTACAAGAATGTTTACAGCAGCATTATTTACAGTAGCCCCAAAGTGGAAACAACCCAAATGAATGTTCACACAACTGATTAATGGGTAAACAAAATGAGGTCTATTCATACAAGGACTATTATTTGACAACTAGAGGCCTGGTGCACGAATTTGTGCACCAGTGGGGTGTCTTGGCCTGACCTGTGGGATAGGGCCCAAACTGGCGCTCCGACATCCCCTGAGGGCTCCTTGATTGCGAGAGGGCACAGACCAGGCTGAGGGACCCCACTGGTGCACAATCAGGGCCGGGGAGGGACGTGGGAGGTTGGCCAGCTGGGGAGGGACCGCAGGAGGGCTCTAGGGCATGTCCGGCCCGTCTCGCTCAGTCCCAGTCGGCCAGACCCCAGCAGCAAGCTAACTGCCAGTCAAGCATCTGCCCCCTGGTGGTCAGTGCACGTCATAGTGACTGGTCGACCAGTTGACTGTCTGCCCCCTGCTGGTCAGTGCACATCATAGCGAGCAGTTGAGCGGCCTTAGGATATCATTAGCATATTACGCTTTGATTGGTTGAACGGCCAATGGGTCGACCGGGCACTTAGCATATTAGGCTTTTATTATATAGGAGGAAAAGGAATGAAGTATAGCCCTAGCCAGTTTTGCTCAGTGGATAGAGCATTGGCCTGTGGACTGAAGGGTTCCAGGTTCTATTCTGATCAAGGGCACATACCTTGGTTGCATGCTCGATCCCCAGTAGGGGCCATGCAGGAGGTAGCTGATGGACGATGTTATACTCTCATCCATGTTTCTATCTCTCTATCCCTCTCCCTTCCCCTCTCTCTAAAAAATCAATAAAATCATACCTTTAAAAAAAAAGAAAAGGAATTAAATACTGATGCATGCCACAGATTAGATGAACCTTGAACTGTGCTAAGTGAAAGAAGCCAGTCACAAAAGGCCACATATTCTATGACTCCATTTACATGAAATGTCCGGAATAGGAAAATCCACAGAGACAAAGTAGATGAGTGGTTGCCAGTGACCTGGGGGAAGAGAAAATGAGAAGTGGCTGCTAATGAGTGTGGGTTTCTTTTTGAGGTGATGAAAATGTTCTGGAACTTGATAGTGGTGATAGTTATACTGCTCCATGACTGCACCAAAAACCACTGAATTGTAAAGATAAAAAGTATGGAGTTTATGATATGTGAATTATATCTTCCTAAAGCTGTTATTAAAAGTAGAAGTCTGACAATGCTAAGTATGATTGAAAGTGTGGAACAAAAAGAACTCATATACTATGGTGAGAACATAAAATGTTGGCGGCATTATCCTGTAAAGTTGAACATTTGATTTATGAACCATCAATTCAACTCTTTAGCATATGCCCTAGACACTCACAAATATGCACCAGAATGTTCACAGCAGCATGGCTCATGGAGGGAAAATCTTGAAAAGTTCAAATGCCCATTAACAGAAGAATGAATGACTTTGGTCTGTTCACACAACTGAATATTCTAAAGCAGTGAAAATGAAGGAAATACAGCTTCAAAGGAAACATCTAAGATTCTTAGAAACAGTGCATTTCAGGAAATCACACAGGGCATGATTATGTTTATAGAAAGCTAAGAAATATAAAACTAAATAATATGTTAGTGGTATTTACCCATATAATTTTTTAAGCAAGGCATAAATAAAATCAGACAGGTTATTCTTAGAAAGACTCAGGATGGAGTGGGGTGGGAGGAAGCACTGGCATTGGCAATGTTAGACAGTAAGTTGTCTTATCAGTTTAGGAGGGCTCTATGTTACGTTTAATAAATGCACAAAATATGTTCTTTTGCATGTGCCAATGAGTATATAATTTAAACATTTATAAGTAAAAATTATTTGCCATGTTGAAAGCAGCAGTGTACCCTAGTCTTGGAGACATGTCAAGAAGAAATTTGCTTCCCCAATAAAGAATCTGAGGCAAATGGTTATTTTCATGGGTTCAAAGTGGAAGAATGGGCAAGAAAGAGTAACTAGAATTGACCGCAAAAGATGGATTTCATAGCTAACTTTTCTACTAGCCTGACCCTACAGTTTTGTAAGTTCAGCTATAGTAAAGTAAATTATCTTGTTTCTAGTTTATCCATTAAAAATGCAGCCACTCCTCAGACCTCACCATTGCCCAGCTAGTTCACCTCCAAGATCTTGGTCTATCTTCTTTTGATCACTCTGGCCTTCCCTTTTATTTTTCCTGTTCCCTCACGCATAAAGAACCCGGTCTTTGTCCTCATTACAGTGCTTACTCACCACTCTCTGATCCCTTGCCATCCTGACTTCCACCAGTCCTATAGTGCTAAAGCTCAGTCCTATTTAATCTTCATTGTCTACTTGATCTGTACATTATAAAATAATGCCCAGGAAAGTGAAATAACTTGCCTGTGGTCACACCACCAGGTGTGTTCAACTTCAAAGCTCGTGCTCTTAATCATCGTGCTCTACTGCTTACCATTTGGCAATGGGTGTTGGAATAGTCCATCAGAGCAGCTCGAGTTAATGAAAAATGTGGAGTAGGTTTGAGGGGTTGGATGATGGGAAACTTACCTGCACAGCAGCAAAGCTAACTGAAGACCTCATGGTTGCAGACTGAATAGGGGACAGTCATGTTTTATATAGTTCATCCTCATTGTTGTCAGCATTTCAAGTATTACTTTTCAGTAAGTTGGTATGGTAATTCCATCTCAATATGAATGATTCTGACAAGCTCTAGGCCATTTTCAATGAGGACGCGAAGATCTAATGACACTCTCAGACTCCATGCCATCCAGGAGGGGAAAGAGAGCTTTTTTAGGTATTGATATTACTGCTTTATATTGAACTGCCCACAAGTCCAGTAAAGCAACTTCTTGTCATACACTATTTCATTATAAATGAGCCAAAAAGTAGAAAAACTTCAAAAATAATAAAATGTTAATGTGATTTATGAGATGCTGAATGACGACATCTAACTCCTGAATTCAAAGCTTATTTGAAATAATTCATTACTTGACCAGTAATTCAGTTAAGACCATTTAATCATTGGACAATGGATAATGTCAACATTTTCTTATGTCTGAAGTCACATATTTGAAATAGATCTTCTATCTGCTTCCTAAAAGTACAATGCTGACAAAGGTGCCACTCAGATATAAATATATTAAGTATATTTAAAATGTGCAGTATATATGTTAAAATTTGTTAAATACAGTAGTCATTTTCCTTTAACATTTGTCAAATCTGGAAGCATTAGATTTTGGTGTAAAGCATAACAGTAGCAGAGACATAAAATATTATAGAAGGTAGAGATTCTTAAAAAAATTAATTGACCCCATTTACATTTGGTCTTTGATGATAAATTCTTTTTTGCACATCAGAGAATAGTTGCTTCTTCCCTAGAGCAAAGTGAAGTTTTTTTTTCCTCCCTCACTCTCTTAAAGTTTGTATTCCTGCCCAAATAATAAATGAGTTTCAGTTTCTGTGGCCTATGCTTCAGAGAGCTTCTCTGAGGGTGAGCTTTTGAAATATGATTAGATCTTAATTCTTTAACTAGTTCCATAAGCTTGTTTCACAGTTTGCTTTCTTACTCAGCGAGCAGGGTGGAAATTTATGCCAATCTTACGTGATCATTTATGGATGTTTGCCATGTAAATATATATGGTGCAGTGGTGAGAAAATTGGTCCTTGTGAATTACAGTAAGAGCAGAAAATCAACTGTTCCATGTTGTTTTTTCGGTTATCTGCCATGAAATACACATTATTTTAGTCCACAGTATTGGCCACAGTTATTAACTGTGCGGACAGAGAATGTATCCAATACACTGATTTGGCATATTGAGAAATAGGGTCAATCTTATTCTGGAATATGGGCACTTCTTTTGAGAATGGATCCACCAATATTTACTGAGTACTCAATAAATAGTGGGATTGATAGTGATGCCACAGCCCTTGTCCCAAACTGTTCACTTTCTTCAGTCTTTAATAGAGGATTTACCTTCTCCATTGGATTTTTAAAATAAATAGTCAGAGACCAAAAACAAAACACATGGAGCTCCTAATTATTAGATCCTGGTCCTGGGTAAAGCAACTATAGAAAAGGACTCAATCAGTTTTCCAGAAATGCATTAAAACTGAGAGCCGCTAAATACTGAGCACTGACATTTACGCTGTTTTTCTCTTTACATTAGTTTGCCATTTTCTCAAGTTAAGATTATACAGAATGATGGGAAAGAAGAATTCTTTAATTAAAGTACCCTTTCTTATCATGAGGATATCAAACTGAGAACTTATCCTTGACTCAAGAAAAGATTCAAAAGTCCTAGGCTACAACATCAGAAACTTTATCTTACTCGCATCTGCACCCTCTCCTGGCACCTAAAGCCAGGCCCTGAGCCAAGTGCCACCAAAGTCTCACCCTCACCCTTAATAGCGATTGACCAGAAAAGGGTGCAAATCTCAGGTCCTAATCTCAGCTGTGTTTCTTTTACTATAATCTCAGTTTCCGCTTTAGTCACCATTTGGCTGTGCGGCAAACATTTGATACTGACCCTCAGTCACCACAGACCTCACTCACTCTCCCACCTGCTTCCCCAGGACAGCACTCAGCCCGGGGCTCTGTCGTGCTGGGCGTGGTGGCATCAGCTGTCCACCCAGCATCCGCGGAGACTTCTGCTGTCCCGCTGGTCTTTGCTAGCCCATGGACGCGGGTCATTTCTCTGCTTCTCTGTGGCCCTCCTTCCTCTTGCATTCTCTTCGCTTTTCTCAGACACCAGGAAGCTTTACATTCCTCTGGCCCATCGCTGGGGAGAGGTGCCAGTGCACAGGGAACTGGGTGCAGCAGGCTTGCTGTCCTGCTTGTTAAGCACACACACACCACAGCCCATTCCTGCCCGTGGCTCCAGGATGCCCGCCAGTGTGGCCAGGAGCTCTTCGTCACCCAGCCTTGTTCCCAGCCTGTGAGCACAGCTGCTCCGCGCTTAGGCTAGCCCTGCCTGAAGGGTTTCCATGCTTCTCCGTCCCTCGGCTCAGCCCAGAGAGTGGAGCCAGAAGTAGGGCCTTTTCTCAGGAACAGACTCACAGATAAACACTTCGCCTTCACTCAGACTAAGTCCCATTCCCCCAACCAGAGAATGGTTTCTAGCCTGGAGTTGGGGAGGAGATGAGGGGAGGGGGGGTCAGGCAGAGTAAAACCCACTGTGGCTGATACACTTTTATGTCTGAGTCCCATAAGCCCAGGTTATAGTCAAAAGCCAAAAATTACCTCCTTTTTTTTTACATTTTTCTGTGTCATCCTTTCTGTGAGGTGGTGAGAGTAGAATGCCAAGCTGGGAAGGGTTGAGGAGTGGACCAAAACACCAGGGTTAAGACTTCAGAAATATCCTGGAACTTGTAAATATATCATTGTACACAAAAATCACTAAAATGTCAACATTATAATTCTGGATGATAGATGATAGGATATGTTATATATAATATATCTGTTTTGCTACACTAAGCATGTATCTACTTTTTAAAAACAGCTTTATTGAGGTGTAATTTCTATATTATAAAATTATGCTGTCTAAGAGTACAATTTAATGAGTTTTTAATAAATTTATAGAATTATAGAACCATCACCACACCCTGTATTTACCTTTACAATAAAAGAATTGAGGAGCATAAAAATGACCTCTTATTACAGCAATGAGAAGATCATTGATGAATTGAATGGAAGGAACAGGGTCAAATTCAGGCCATAAGTAAAGAATGGGTAGTCACTAAGCTGCTGAATAAGTATTTCTTGAACTGATGAGTAAATGAAAGTGGAGACAGTGAGTAGGGATGACCTTTTCAAGAAATGTGGCTGTGGCCTGGCTGGAGTGTCTCACCAGTTGAGCATCGATCTTTGAACCAAGAGGTCATGGTCCAATTCCCAGTCAGGGCACATGCACCCGCTGTGGGTTTAATCCCCCGTAGGGGGGTGCAGGAGGCATCTGATCAATGATTCTCTCTCATTATTGATATTTCTATCTTTCGTATCCCTCTCCCTTCCTCTCTGAAATCAATAAAAATATATTTAATTTTTAAAAAAGAAAGAAATGTGGCTGTGAAGGAGGGAAAGAAAGCATGAGCCTCAAATATACCAGCTCTTTCCCGATTTTGTACATGTTATTCCTTTCACCTGCGATTTTCTTCCTATTAGTTGATTCCTATTCATTTTTAGCTGATAACCTTGAGCAAAGATTTTTAACTTTTCTGTATCTTAGTTTCACTCTTTATAAATGAGGATGATTGTGCCTATCTTACAGAGTTTTTAAGAGAATTGGATCAATTAATATGTGTAAAGCACTTAAAGAATAGGTGTCAGTAAGAACAAAATAAATATTAGTTGTTTTGTTGCTATCATCACAATCATCATCATCATCATTATCATCATCATCATTATCCCTTAATATTCATCTCCTTGCAGAAGTCTCAGATGTGAGGTATCTCGTAGTGCTTCCCTAATAACACCCCGTGCATAGCTCTTTCGTGACACTTACGCTGTATTTTATTTATTCACTTATCTGTCTCCTCCCCAACTGCATTTAATTTTTACCTCTGTAAACATACAGTGCCCAGCACACAGGAGGCACTCAAATGTTTGTGAAATTATCACAGGAATGTATCAGGATCTCAGGGAGGGCTGTGTGGAGAGTGTGTGTGTGTGTGTGTGTGTGTGTGTGTGTGTGTGTGTAAAACTAACCTTTTTGTAATTACATGGAAAGGAGTCAGTGTAGAAGAAAATATTGGTGATGTGAGAGGAAGGGAGACTGGGGAGAATTAATGGTGTAAGGTTTTTGATGGTGCTGAGAGGTAGAATCCATGTGTTGGTGGAGGAACATTGCTACTTTAACCAGTTATCATGATGCATTTTCTGGAAGACTTTATGTGAAGTTGATATTTCTTCCTTAGATATTTGATAGAATTCACGAGTGAAACCACTTGAGACTGAAAAAAAGGAGAGAGAGAGAGAGAGAGAGAGACAGAGAGAGAGAGAGAGAGAGAGAGAGAGAGAGAGAGAGGAGAGAGATTAGTTATTTTTAATCATTTTTATCTTGTAAGAGATTTATGCATTGGCAATATGTTGTTCATAATATTTTCTTATTGCCCTATTAATGTCTGCAGGATCTCTCTTATTCCTGATAAGTAATTTATATCTTCTCTATTTTTTTATTGGAGGTTTATCAACTTTATTGATCTGTTCTCAAAAAAAAAAAAAGCCAGCTTTTGGTTTCACTGATTTTTTTCCCTATTGTTTTTCTATTTCATTGATTTCTACTGTTACATTTATTTGATTTCTTCTTTGACCTATGGAAATTAAGTGAATATTTTTTCCAACCATTTTGGGATTATCAGATACATGTCTACTATGAATTTCTAATTTAATTTTATTGTGGTTTCTCATACTCTCTATGATTTCAATTCTTTTAAAATTTATTGAAATTTATCCTATGGCCCAGAATATGATCTTTCTTGATTAATGGTCAGATTGATTGACAGCATTTTTCAGATCATTTATAGTCTCAGTAATTTTCTATGTAGTTTTCCTATCAATTCCTAAAGAGAAAGGTTGAGATCTCCTCTATTATAAAATGTGGATTTGCCTATTTCTCCTTATACTCTATGCCTGATGTATTTTGAAGCTCTTGAAATTAGGTACATATACATTAGGATTGTTCTATCATTTTTAATTAATTAAAATTCATTATGAAATATCACTGTTTTCCTGCTAAACTTCTTTGTTCTTAAATCTACTTTGATATTAGCATAGCTACTTCACTTTTCTTATAATTGGTGTTTGCATGGTACATCTTTATTCATCATTTTAATTTTATTTTGTTTAACACTTAATGTGTTTATCTTGAAAATACTAAGTAATTATACCTTCTGTTAAGTCCAGGCTAACAATCTTTGTCATTGAGATAGTATTTTAAAATCATTTATATTTACTCTCAGTAAAGTGGGAATAGAGGGATCATACCTCAACATAATAAAAGCCTTATATGACAAACGTACAGCCAACATCATGCTCAATGGGCAAAAACCAAAGTCATTTCCCCTGAGAATGGGAACAAGACAGGGATGCCCACTTTCACCACTCCTGTTTGATATAGTACTGGAAGTGTTAGCCATAGCGATCAGACAAGAAGAAGAAATAAACGGCATCCAAACTGGAAAAGAAGAAGTAAAACTGTCCTTATTTGCAGATGAAATGATACTATACATAGAAAACCCCAAAGACTCCATCAAAAAACTACTAGACCTAATAAATGAATTCATCAATGTAGCAGGATACAAAATTAACACCCAGAAATTTATGGCCTTTTTATACACCAACTAGAGGCCCAGTGCATGAAAACTCATGCACTGGAGGGGGGTCCATCAGCCCGGCCTGCCCTGTTTCACAGTCCAGGAGCCCTCAGGGGTGGGAGGTGACCCAGTGATCATGGAAAGGCGATGCCCCCATCACATCTTTGCCGCTGCCACTGCCGGCAGCACAAGCCTCAGCCGGCCCTGGTTACCTGAGCCTTGGGCAGCCCTGGGCAGCTGGGCAGCTGGGCAGCCACCATCCGAGGCTTGTCTGTGCCTCAGGCTGACCCTGGCCGCCATCTGAGATTTGCCTGCTCCTTGAGCTGACCCTGGGTGGCTGGGGGCCTGAGCGGACTGGGGGACTCCGGAGGCAGGTGTGCAGCAAGGCTGGGCCCGCCTGGGGGCGGGCCCGGCCTTGCCACGCGCCTGCCACCCCAGCGGGGCTGAGGGGACTGGGCGCCGCCATCATGTGGCTATGGACGCCACCATCTTTGAGGATGGGGCAGTCAATTAGCATATTTCCTCCTTATTGGCTGTTGGCACTGCCATCTTTGCAACAGCGTGAGGTTCAATTAGCATATTCCCTCTTTATTAGATAGGATAATGAACTCACAGAAAGAGAAACAAACAAAAATCTCATTTACCATTGCACCAAAAAAAATAAGATACCTAGGAATAAACTTAACTAAGGAGATAAAAGACCTGTACTTGGAAAACTACAAGATGGTGAAAAAAGAGATAGAGGAAGACATAAACAAATGGAAGAACATACTGTGTTCACGGATTGGTAGAATCAGCATCATTAAAATGTCCATACTACCCAAAGCAATCTACAGATTCAGTGAAATCCCCATTAAAATACTAACAGCATACTTCAAAGATCTAGAACAAACTCTCCAAAAATTCATCTGGAATAAAAAGACCCCAAATAGCCACCACAATCCTGAGAAAGAAGAACAAAGTTGGAGGGAATCACAATACCAGATATCAAGCTATAATACCAAGCCACGGTTCTCAAAACTGCCTGGTACTGGCACAAGAACAGACATATAGACCAATGGAACAGAATAGAGAACCCAGAAATCGACCCAAGCCATTATGCTCAATTAATATTTGACAAAGGAGGCAAGAGCATATAATGGATTCAAAACAGTCTCTTCAATAAATGGTGTTGGGAAACTTGGTCAGATATGTGAAAAAAAAATGAAACTAGGTCACCAACTTACACCATACTCAAAATCAAACTCAAAATGGCTAAAGGACTTAAATGTAAGATGGGAAACCATAAAAATCTTACAAGACTCCATAGGCAGCAAAATATCAGACAGTATCTTTACAGACACAGCTCCTAGGGCAATGGAAACTGAGGAGAAAATAAGTAAATGGGACTACATCAAAATAAAAAGCTTCTGCACAGCAAAAGAAACCAACAAAACAACAAGAAAACCCACTGCATGGGAGAACATATTTGCCAGTGATATTTCAGATAAGGGTTTAATCCCCAAAATTTACAGAGAACTCATACAACTTAACAAAAGATAAACAGTCCAATCAAAAAATGGGCAAAGGACCTAAATAGACACTTTTTGAAAGAGGACATACACAAGGCTGAGAGACATGAAAACATGCTCACAATGGCTATCATCAACAAATCAACAAACGACAAGTGCTGGTGAGGATGTGGAAAAAAAGGAACCCTCTTGCACTGCTAGTGGGAATGCAGACTGGTGCAGCCACTGTGGAAGACAGTATGGAGTTTCCTCAAAAAGTTAAAAATGGAACTCCCATCTGACCCAGTAATCTCACTTCTACGACTATATCCCAAGAAACCAGAAATACCAAACAGAAAGGATATATGCATCCCTATGTTCATAGCAGCACAATTTACAATAGCTAAGATTTGGAAACAATGTAAGTGCCCATCAGCAGGTGAGTGGATTAGAAAACTGTGGTACATCTACACAATGGAATACTATGCCGCTATAAAAAAGAAGGAACTTTTACCATTTGCAACAGCATGGATGGAACTGGAGAGCATTATGCTAAGAGAAATAAGCCAGTCGGAGAAAGATAAATATCACATGATCTCACCATATGTGGGATATAATGATCAACATAATTTGATGAACAAGAATAGATCGATCTGAGGGGGGGCGGAGTTAGAGAGCAACCAAAGGACTTGTATGCATGCATATTAACATAACCGATGGACACAGACACTTGGGCAGTCGGGGCTTGCCCAGGGTGGGAATGGCTGGGGGGGGGGGGGGCATCAAATGGGGAAAAAGGAGACATATATAAATCTTTAGACAATAAATTTTTTTAAAAAGGTTAAATAAAACCATTTATATTTAATGCAATTATTGTTGGGTTTAAAATACTATTTTGCTATTTGTTTTCTATTTGTCCCATATTTTCTTTATTCCTTTTTTCCTTTTTTCATATCTTTTATTGGATTTATTGAGTACTTCTTAATATTCTATTTTATTTTTTATTGGCTCATTAGGCATATCACTTTATTGTTTTTTTATGCTATGCATCTTTATTACAGTTTGCCTTCACATACTATTATAGCAGATTACATAAAATGTCAGGTATCCTATATAATAAAAGCCTAATATGCTAAGTGTCTGGTCATCCATTCAACCAATCAAAGCGTAATATGCTAATGATATGCTAAGGCCTCTCAACAGCTCACTATGATGTGCACTGACCACCAGGGAGCAGACATTTTGACCAGTAGGTTAGCTTGCTGCTGGGGTCCGACCGATCGGGACTGAGCGAGATGGGCTGGACACACCCTGGAGCCCTCCTGTGGTCCCTCCCTGGCTGGCCAACCTCCCGCATCCTTCCCTGGCCCCAATCGTGGTGGAGTCCCTCAGCCTGGCCTGCACCCTCTTGCAATCTGGGACCCCTCAGGGGATGTCAGAGAGCTGGTTTTAGCCTGATCCCACAGGCCAGGCTGAGGGACCCCACTGGTGCATGAATTTGTGCACTGGGCTTCTAGTACTTTAATAACAGAATACCTCTATTTCCCTGTTCCTATCCTATTCTACATATATTATGAATCCCAAAATATACTTTTATTATTTTTGCTCTAAACAGCACATTGTCTTTCAAAAATTTTTAAAATGAGAAGAAGCTAATTACATGTGTATTATCCAGTGCTCTTTATTCCTTTGAGTCGGTCCAGGCTTCCATTTGATCATTTGCCATCTGCCTGAATGACTTCCTTTAACTTTCTAGGTAGTGCCTGCCTGCTAGTGAAACATTCTCTTGCATATTTGTTTGAAGATACCTGTATTTCATCTTCAGTTTTGAAGGATATTTTCACTAAATATGCAGTTCTAGATTGACAGATTTTTTTCTTTCAGCATTTTAAAGATTCATTATCTCCTGGCTAGCACAGTTTCCAATGAAAAATCCTCAGACAGTCTTATCTTTTTAAAGTATTTTTTACTGGCTGTTTTTAAGACTTTATCTTTATTTCTGTTCTTGCACTTTGAGTATGAATTATCTTGATGTGGTTTTCTTTGCGTTTATCTTTTCCTCTGTTGATCTTCTTTGCTTGTAGGTTTATAGTTTTCTTCATACTGAAAAAAAATCTTGGCCATTGTATCTTCACATATTTTTCACATATTTTTCCAAGCCTTTCTTCTTTTGGTTTGCAATTACACATATGTTAGATGATATGATATAGTCTTGCAGATTACTAAGATTATTTATTATATTCATTAAGGATTTTTGTCTCTCTGGCAATACTTTGGATATTTAAAATGCCTTTTCTTCATATTCACTAATCTTTTCTTCTATAGGGTTGAATTTGTTGTTCAACCCATCAAGTGAAAATTTCCTTTCAGAGGATATATTATTATGTTCTAGGCTCTTTAGTTTTTTTAAAATATCCTCTGTTCCTCTCCTTATTATGTTCATGTTTTTATTTAAATATTTGGGTGTTTTTTTATTAATTGATTTTGAGAGAAAGAGACAGAGACATCAATTTGTTGTTCCACTTATTGATGCATTCATTGGTTGATTCTTGTATGTGCCCTGACTGGGGATCAAATGTGTAACCTTCGCATATCAGGATGACACTCTTAACTAACTGAACTACCTGGTAAGGGCTGGGTGTGGTAATAGCTATTTAAGTCTTTGTCTACTAATTTTACTATCTGTCATTTCTAGGTTTAACTCTATTGACTGATTTCTCTCCTGCTTATAACTCACATAGTCCTTCTTTTTCTCATGTCTGGTTATCTTTTATTGGATGCCGGACATTATAAAAGTTAAGTTAAATGCTGCATTATCTTTACTTCTTTTAAAAAAATATTGGACTTTTTTAAGAAGCTGTTAAGTTACTTGTAGATAATCAGTTTGATCCATTTGAGGCTTGTTTCAAACTTTGTTAGAGCAAATTTAAAGTTGATTTTACTCCAAGTCTAGTTTAACCCGTAACTGTGACCTTCCTGGATGTTCTGTGAGGACTCTCCATTCTGACCGATCAGAGATCGAAAATCTCTGAGCTCTGTGTGAGCTTTGGGAATTGTCTGTCTTAAAGCTCGCCAGTCACTTTGTACTTGGTCTTATAGAACTTAACCTTACACATGCACAGCTAAGTATCAGCAGCAGACTCAGGTGAACCATGTAGCTATCAGGACTTCTGCATGCACCCTCCTCCCATCTAGGGGTCTGCCCCGGCAAACTCCAGCTGCTCAGCCTTCCCAGACTCTAACCTCTGTTTCCTCGATTCGCAATACTGCTGTGCTGTGCTCGACTCCCTTGCGGTGTCCAGGCCCATGTGCCTCCAGGAAGAAAGGGATGGTTGTCGGGTTTACCCCCTTTGTTTCCCTTCCCTTCGCAGTCACAGTCCTGTGCTTCTTCTTCCCAGCACCCTAACAGCTTTCTCCATATTCTGTCCAGTTTTCTAGCTGTTTACTGTAGCAGATGAAGTATGGTCCCAGCTACCCCACCATGGTCCCAGTGGAAATCATGAATTTTATTTATGCTTCACAAATTTATGCCTTTATTTTGATGTAATATGTAGAGGTTTTCAAGTTGGAAAGTTGTGTAAAAATTCTAAATTTTAAAAATTAAAATAAATTAAATCTAAGTATTCATTATGAATTATCTGAATATTTATGCACCATAGGATAATACACAGTTATGTAGTAATATCTGGCACCATAACTCTTTCAGTCTTTGAAGAAGCTTCAAATGGGTACCTATACAACTTTTAGTAGAAATACTGCATAGTAATCTGAGCTTTGTACTGTTTAAAGAATTTGGGAAGCATCCTTTTATTTAATCCTGTTTATTCCAAAACTTATACTATTATATTTTAAAGAAATGTATCTTTATGAGATCTGAACTTGCCTTAAAAAGAGGAGTCTCCTAATTTTCTTCCCTTCAAATCACCTTCCTGGAAATCATGGATGCATGAATTTTCACCTTTAGTGATGGGACATGGGAAATAAAGGAATGAAAGACTTTTTTGAATTATGACATAATGTGAAGTGCCCTGCAGAAAAGGGTGCTATATTAAGATGATTTGGGGGGAGGGGGAGTGGATATCTAAAATACTTTCAACAATAAAGATAAAAAAAATTTTAAAAGATGATTAACAGCCATTGACACCTTTGTGAAAATTGGTTGGTTGATTGGTTCTTTTGCAATAGGGTTTTAAACCTGAGATTTTGGTGGGAGTTGCATAGAGAAAGTGGACCAACACACTGGGCTCTTTGACAAGGAAGACGCCCTAGAGAAGCAGAGGGGAACCGAGTGCTTGTGAAGGGTGAAGAGGTAGCCAAGCACACACGGGAGCAGTGAGGTTGAAACAACAGCAACAACAAAACAATTCTGCTCACTTCAAAATTATTTTTTTTCTCATCTGTTATTCTATACCTATTCAGGCCATGTTGTAGATGACTATTGGAAAACGGTATTTTTCTATAGTAATGATAGCTATGAAAATAAGACTTGGATTCAAATAGCTAACCCTAACTTAATTTATGTGTGACATTAAATGTAAGTCAATACCATGCTGAGAGTAAAATTATTCAAAAATGTCGGGGGAACAGTTTGCATGATTAATTAGCTATAATTTTTCAACCATGCTCAACCAGAGCTTTTTAGATGTAATTGAAAAGTTCAGAAATTCAGGCAGCTGTGACTTAGGTTCACATACATAGTAAAAGCCTTGAAGCTTGATAAATTTTATTTCTTCAATTATTCAAGAAATTACACAATTTCTCATTATGCTTTAGAGTATTGATTCTGCTCTATTTCGCTGTTACTAGGTCTAGGCCAGTGGTTCTCAACCTGTGGGTCGCGACCCCTTTGGGGGTCGAACGACCCTTTCACAGAGGTCGCCTAAGACCATCGGAAAACACATATATAATTACATATTGTTTTTGTGATTAATCACTATGCTTTAATTATGTTCAATTTGTAACAATGAAATTGGGGGTCACCACAACATGAGGAACTGTATTAAAGGGTCGCGGCATTAGGAAGGTTGAGAACCACTGGTCTAGGCTTTTTATATACCACCATCTGGTCTCACTTTAAATTCAGCATTGGTCATTTCAAGTGGCCCAGAATGCTTCCCGGGTCTATGGACTCATTCTGCAGTCCCTCCCCACTTTCCCAGGTGACTATTCATGTTCTCGCCTCACACCTCAAGAGTCCCAACAGTCTTTTCTGCCCTCCTCCTGCTAACCTGATGAACCGTTCCTTCTGCTTCATGGAGAAGCTAGAATTAATCAGAAGTTCCCACCACTGCTGCAGAGGGTGGTACCTGTACTTCCCAGCAAAGGCCCTCTCCTCCCCTGCACTCTCCATCCCACGACCTTTCCTTTCCTCAAGGACATGTCTCCAGTGAGTCCCTGGCATCAGCTATTTTCCCCTCTCTCCTGCAGATCTTTCCTGTCAGCTTGTATGCTGTTAGTTCTCTCATCTCACACAAAAAAATACAAACTACAAACAAGTCAGCCCCGCCTTTGCCCACTTCCCCTGCAGCTTCCAGCCCATTTCTCTCCTTCCCTTTGTAACAAAACCCTGAACAAAGTGTCTGTATCTGCTCCAATTCCTCCCCTCTCTCTTGGGCTCCCTCTAATCTAGCGTTCCTCCTTGCCACTACACAAAATTGCTTCTATCCAAATCACCAATGTCCCCCACATGCTCAAAAAAGCCATGTGGTCATTTCCCAGCCCTCCCTGTGCACGAGCTCTCTGTAGCATCGGACACGGTGGAATACGCCTTGAAACACTTTCTTTATGTGGCTTCAGGATTCCATCCTGTCCTGGCCTCTCATCTCTCTGGCCATTATTTGCTTTCTTGACATTGGCAGGCCCAGGGCTCAGAATACTTGTACTTCCATTTTTATAGACCCTCGATGCCTTAACATGTCATCCGTAGCATAGTCCTATACACCATGTATATGCTGATGTATACTTTTAGCCTAGACCTCTCCCCTGAACTCCAGACTGGAATGTCCACATGTTCACTTCAACGCTACATGTCCAATAGGCATCTCCAAGCTTCATGTGTCCGAAACTTACTGGATCTTCCTCCAAAAACCTGTTCCACCAAGGTTTTGATGTAAGGTAATGATGACACCCCATTCTTCTAGTTGCTTGGGACAACTATCTTGAAGTCACCCTGGATTCATTTCTTTTTATCATACAGCATAGCCAGTTATGAGAATACTGGCCAGAACCTCCTTAGACGAAGGGCCCAGCGCAGGTTGGAAGGGCCTACTCCGTGCCTGCACAGGGAGGGGAAGGCCCAGTCTAGGGCATGTCACTGTGACGTTTCCAAACACTCAGGATAAAGGGAGGGTCCCAAAGGTGCCCACAGAGCAGAAAGCAGGTCACATGCAAAAAAGTCAGACCTCGCGTGGCAAAGGACACAATCGCACTGTCCTTGGGCTTATTCTGGCAACACCCCGCTTCCGGGACGTGGACATGGTTTGATTAGATACATGTGTCACTTCAAAAAATCGTTCTTGTGTGTTAGGCAGAGTGGGGGCTCAAGTCAGCTCAGTGAATCTAGAAGTCTCCTATCTGCCTGTCTGGGAACGTCTATTTCTTTCCCCTTTAAACGAAGGGAAAGAGTGTTACATCTCCTCCTGCTCCACTCCCTCCCCCTTCCTCTTCCTGCTCCTTCTTTGTTCCTTCTCCCCTTCCCCACTTTACCTTCTGAGCCTTCACACTTGCTCTGTGTCTATTTCTGTCTCTCCTTCTCCCTTTCTCTGTCTCTCCACAGAAGTCTGTGTTTGTCTAATCATTGGCAGGAGAAATCTTTTTTTTTTCTTTTGCTCTTTGCGTTTTAAGTGATGAATAGTTGGCGCTGGATCAAAGACAAGCCCTGTGGTTTTCTGGCTGCTCCAGAGGGCGGTGCAGCTGGCAGCCGGCCCAGCTGCTGGTGATAGGCATGTGCAAGATACCAAGCTCACAGGTCACTGTGTGTGTGTTCACGTCCGTGTGTCTTTCAGGCCAACAGCAGACTGAAGCAGATTGAGAAGGAGTACACCCAGAAGCTTGCCAAATCTTTGCAGGTAAGAACGTTGGAAGAGAAAAGCAAAACGAGAAGAACATATGCATAAAAGCCTTTGTATGTTAGGATTAAACTTCATTCTCTCCAGTTCCTCACAGATTAGCATCATGTTTTTGATGGGTACATGGATAAGTAATATATGCTTTTAATATTTTTTATTAAAAAAAACTTTTTTAAATTGAACCATGTGAACACACACTCACATGTGGTAGAACCAGCCCGTGCACTTGAGCAAGCCCAGGCCGAAGCATATTTCATGAGGGCGGGAGGCACACGCCTACATCTGTGATGTAAGCAGTTTGATACCATCTGTGCTTTTTTGCAATATTCCATTTTGCTGCAGTAAAGACAGCTTAACAACAGAATTCAAAATGGCAAGTGTCTGCATTAAATTACCAGCTCAACTGTTGGCTCCTTTGGGAAAAAGAAGAAGTCCCTCCACTCATAGCTTGCTGTGTGTTGTTACTTTTGTAGTTTTAGTCTGAAAAGGCCAATAATTGATGCCTTCTCTACTTGACATGATGCTTACAGTGCTCTCTGCATGAGTTGTTACAACGCTATTCTAGAGCAGCACCCAGGGAATCCCTAGCATTCCTTAGTTGTATGAATAATTCTAACTAAATAAATACTAACTTTCATTTTAGTTTTGTGGCATCATAACTAATGACTTTGTAACTCACCTTTTCTTAATGTATACAGTGAAACGTGGTAGTAAACTGAAATGTATGTACCATTTTATGAGTCACCACACAATTGGTAGTAACAGCAACATGACAACAAAATGATACTAATATCAAGAATTTTATGGGGCACTAACCGTATTGACTCATTCTGTCTTCATTCATAATAACACTGAGACTAGGAATTATTATTAGTTTCCACTTGAGGAAACTAAGGCTCAGGAAAGTGAGGTCACATAATTAGCAAATGACTGAGCCAGGATCCAACCCGGATCTGACTGCCCCAGCCTGACCCACTCCCTCACATTTTTTGTATCACACAATTTTGGTGGTGGTGATGATCATGAAATTTCTTAAATTCTACAATTATTTCAAAAATGTGCATATCTCATAATTTACATCCCATTAGGAAATCAAAAACCTTCAAGTGAAGGCTCATATGTGCTTATTTAAAAAGATGATGGTTGCACTAGCCAATTTGGTTCAGTGGTTAGAGCGTCGGTCTGCGGACTGAAGGGTTGCGGGTTTGATTCCCATCAAAGGCTTGTACCTTTGTCTGCAGGCTCAATCCCTGGGCCCCCATCAGGACGAGTGCGGGAGGCAACCTATCGATGTGTCTCTCTCACATCAATGTTTCTCTCTCCCTATCTCTCCCCTCCCACTCTCTCTAAAAAAATCAATGGAAAAAATATCCTTGGGTGAGGATTGAAAAAAAAAAAAGATGATGATTGTCTTGACTGCCCTTATTCTAGACCTTCCTTGAGGAAAAAACATGGGGAATATCCTTTATAATCCACTGAGAAAAAATCTTATAATCAAAAGAAATCTTATTACTCTGAAAGTTAAAGTTTAAACTGAAATAATGGAAACCGCCCAGCTGGCATGCATCACATCCTGCTGCTTGTGCTTTATGTTAAATGGGGGAGGCAGACAGAAAGTGAGATAGAAGATAGCTGACAAAATGCTTCCATGATGGGAGTGTAACCAGGGGTGTTGAAGTTTATCTAGAGGAATGTGTGAAGAAGGCCGATTAGATGGTATTAAAGCAAATTAAATGGAAGTGAGTGTGGAAGATCACCCCAGCTTCCCAGGGCGGCAGACCTGAATTGGAATTCCAGCCCTACCACTTACGTGACCTTGAGCGAGTTACCTGCCCTCTCTGGAATTCAGTTTGCTCATTTGTATAATGGGGGAGTAATGCTTACTTGGAGGATTAAGTAACACAATACCACAAAAGTGCTTAGTGCAGAGCCTATAGCTAGCAAAGCATTTAATCACTTTTAGCTCTTACAATGATAGTATGAAACTTGCAATGAGAAAGGAAAAGAGGGAGCAAAGAAGGGAAAAGGTATGGAAAGGGCAAAAAATTAGTTTATTTGGGGTGTTTGCACATTGATAAAAATCTACTTCCAGAATTTGGAGAGGTAAAGGGTTGCTGAATATTTTCCCAATGAAAGACATGAAGAAGGAGGAGGAAGAAGAAGAGGAAAAACCAACTAGTAACAACTGCCATGTCCTATGACCATCATTTCATAAATGAAAGGCCAGTGCAACGCCAAGTCAGAAAAAACCTTCGAAAAGGTCTAGTAACATAATAAGAGATAGTCCATCCTTCTCATAACAGATGGGATGACAGCCTCACATTGCCAGTATTTGTTAGCCCACCGCTAAATATGAGAAACATTGCTGATCAGTCAGTTCAGAGAAACAGATGATTTAAAAATAAACATTGTAAAACAGGACCATGGATTGACTTTTTTCTGTTTTCCAGTTTGTTTACTGGATTCTCTAATTCAATGTCTAAGCTGAGGAGAGTGCAGGAACAAAGTTGCTTAACTTTATTAAATTTTTAACAATCTCTCAAAAAAAAAAAAGTAATAAGATGAATGCCTTAGTAATGAATTGGTAACCAGGAACTCATCAGTTACATTGGAAAATATTTTAAACATTTTCCTCCCTTAAAGGAAGTTACTTAATCTTTAAGATTTTATCAAGCGTTTAGGACCTACTAGACCATGTACACCAAACCCTTGGCATATCCAGGACTGTGCCCCTTTGGGATTCTCAACGCCCACCAGGATGGTGTTCCTTTCATCGCTGGGCACACTTCCAGGATCATTCTATCAGAGTCATGTATTTATTCTTTTTATCTTAATATTATATATTAGCCTCCCTTTTCAATTCTTATGCTGGTTCCCACTCAACTGACTTACTTGGTCAAAGAAAGATGTTGCCATCTGCAGGGGTATAAGTGGTGGTGAGAAAACTAAAGCTGGATGCCAACACCCACTCGCTGCCAGGGCCCGGCTCCCCGGCTGCCCACACTTGCTCCCACATTCCCTGCAGATCAGTGCCCGGGCCTGCGCCATGTGTCCCACACCCAGCCTTCCTGTCACTCTCCAGGGTGACGGCCCAGAATGCAAAAGGTGTGAAGGAGCCCCTCTCCCACTTAGTTTAGGAGGATCTTCCATGCTCGCTGAACCTCCCCGAGGATGCCTTGTCTTGTCTATTGTATTTTACAGAAGAGCTTTATAAAAATCTCCAACTCCTCTATGACCTGAAAAACAGTTAAGTGAGTTAAAGATAAAATATTAACCTCTATTTAGAATCCTGTTATTTTTAAGACCTAATAAGACCACTAACATTAATTCAAAGTATCAATTGCTTAATAATCATTATTAACTGTGATAGCTTTCATGGAATAGGTTGCTTACAGTATCAGCCTCAGAGAGCCCTCCTTTTGTTTCCAAAATGTTAATTTTTAACACTCTAATTCACTTCCTTCTCGGAAGCGAATGCAGGTACACATTTAGCTGAATGGCGGCATTTTGTTCTATGGTTTTTAATTACGACTCAACCCAAACTGGTGGGGTTTGATTAGGATTGTATAGATTAGTTTTCATTTTTCTCAGAAATTTTTCTATGAAAGGCTAGCTTATCTCAATATACTATTTCAAGTAATTATTTTTTTACTTACTCTGATTATAATTCTACTACTTAAGTATTTGGGTGCCAGTTATGTGCACTGAGCTAAGATGAAAATAGCCTATTCCCTTATACTCTGTGTCTGCAACCAGGTGAATTTTGTTCCTTACCTAAAGCTTATTAATCTAGTTAGTATGATTATTTTCTTTCTTAAAATAAATCTCAAATCAGTTTTTAAAAATTATCTATATTTTAGTCATGTCTCTGTAGCCATCTTATCTATCAGTCTGTCAACCAATTTATCTGTTTATCTGTCCAAGGTTTATCAGTCTGTCAACCAATTTATCTGTTTATCTGTCCAACCTGAAATGTTTTGACACTCTCCCTATATCATCTTCATAAGTTTTTAAATGAACTTTCCAAAGGTAATCTCATTTTCCCAAAAATAATCTCATTATTCCCTCAAAGAATGTAGGGTTTAATTTCCCACACAAAGGCAAGCATGCTTTGCTAGTGGTTCCTTCTAAAACCTGCATGTCTTTCTTTCTGATGTGTTCTTGTCATAAATCTTCTGACGATGAGAGATCCCTCTTTCACACCCTTGTCATTTGAAGAACCCCAAAATATTTTTATCTTCCATTATAAAGCTAATCTGAATCTTACTTTTTTTAAAGAAATGAAATTACTATGTACTTTAAAAATGCATTGCGTGATTATGATGATAGATATATGAATCTATACACACGATAAAATTGCACAGAACTAATACACACACACACACACACACACACACACACACACACACTCACACACACACACACCGAACACACAATGAACACATTACAGAATTAAACTCTCCACTTCTGCAAAGTTGTAGTTTACTCAACTTGAAACACTGCAATAGTCATTGAGAGAGTAAGTTATTTTTGCTATTTGGCCCCATGTTCTTATAAAATACCAATCCCAAGTTTCATGTTGAGCCAAGGAAATCTGGCTCTTTGTTATCTCCAGCTCCTCTGGCTCTGTGACTGTGAGTGAGTTCATTACTCTGTGCCTCAGTTTTTGACATTTACTGTAAAAATTTAACCTTCCCTGTTTCATAGAAGTGCTATGAGAATTAATGGAACTGATGCCAGAATGGAAACATTTCATCAAAATTCAAGAAACAGATGAAAACATCTTCCTTCCCAGTAAATGAATTCCCCAACTCACAGCAGAAGGGTCAAGTTTGCATTTAAAAATATGACTGTACTGCTATTATCATCTCTTTCACAATTGTCTTAGTATTTGATTCTTTACAAATTCTAAATGTTAAGCTTTGTTACAGTGAATCTAGCTCCCTTCTAAAAGCATAAGTACCCCACATTTTATTGTAAATGTGCTATTATTTCTGTCAGTAGTAACAACTAATATTTCCATAGGACTTGGCTTTTGGGAGACTCCAGACACTTTCTATTTATTGCCTTCTAATGCTGTGAACTGGTGTTGTCATCTAATAATAGCTGGAAAAACTGAGTTTCAAGGAAGAACACTAACTTCTCCGGTGTTTTTCATCAACCGGCCCTTCTCCCTTAGAACCAACAGAATTCTGCTCTAACCCAGGACGAGGGTTCTTTCTTTTATTAGAAGAAACCACCATTTCCTGCTTTTGAAAGTCATCACTATTGAATTTGAAAGGAAGTGGATACATCTAAACCAAAGGAAGAGTCAGCCCATTAAATTCAAAGCTCCCTCACCAGATGATTGCATTGAGAACTGGGAGGGAACCCAGTCATAGAGAGAACCAGTTCTCAAGTGTAGAGAATACTCCAGGAGTCTCTGAAATGACACTATGTGGACCAAAATCAACTTTCATGAATATATTAGCACTTAGGAAGAAAGCAACCTTTTTGGAACTGTGTCATCATAAACTTCTCTTCAATCCCAAAACCTGTTCGAAGTAGCCTGGTTTGAGGAACCAATTAGTGCAGCAGTTGCTTGGACTGTGCATGGTTCAAGTCCTGCCTGTCTCCTTGGTTGTAAAATCTGTGGCCTCTTTCTGTGCCTCTGTTTCTCCATTAATAGATGATGGGCAATACTAATGCCTCCATAGGAACTTACAGTGCTTAGCACAGTGCTCAGCCGCTGGTGAATACTCAAAAACTGCTGTGTGGAATTAGGTAACTATGGAGAATGAACTCTTCCTTATTTTCTTTGGTTATTACAGTTCAAAGTATTAGGCAAGGCACAATAGCTTTTTTCTTTCCAATAAGTATATTTCTCAGTAAAATAAGATCTGACGCATTTCATATATTTGAGATCACAGATGTTCTTTCTGCTGATGAGTAAATATTGTGGAATGTTATCGTGGAAATGTCTTCCAAATATATTTGGTTCAGCTGTTATTCACCATTCACCATTTTTATTACAGTCTTTTATTGGGTGGAATTTCATGCGTTATAGTGTGTGATACGTTAATTGGAAATACTGAGTTTGTGGAGTAGAGTCTTGCCAATCCCATTCTTTTGTTGAGCATAAATGCATATGAAGTAGACGCCTCTCGCTGAAGAATGCGAGTGATCGCATGCTGTTTTCATTTTAGACCATCTCCGAGCTCCAGACAGCCATTTCCGCCCTGAAAGAAGAGAGCAGCCGGCAGCAGCTCGCTGCGGAAAGGCGGCTGCAGGATGTTACCCAGAAGTTTGAAGATGAGAAGCAGCAGCTGATTAGAGATAATGACCGAGCAATCAAGGTAATCGGAAGACTTCAGTAACCAGTGGTCCCAGCTGCTGCCATGTAATTCAAAGGGGGCAGATGCTTGCAGGTATCTGGCTTGTCCACACAGCCTGCAGTCACCCCACTCACTGGCCTCCACCTTTGATGTGTCCGGTGACTCAGGCCGCTTCCCTCGGAGAGGTCACATGCCAGCATACAAAGTCATTTTTGGCAAACTCGCTCCATTCACATGGAACACATATTCGAAAACCACCCGGTGCTCTTTCTTGAGAACCACTTTGGAACGTTCTCTTGATATTAGATGACTCTTTCAGCCCAGGGCTGCTGGCTAATAAATTCAGAAGTCAGCTTCCAATTGGCATCCTATTCTCTGCCCACATCCTCTCATTATGCATCTGTGTGATGAGAAATAACCTGTTTGAGGTTTGGAATTCCAACTATTTGCTGTGCTCGGATGTGTATGCTGAGCCCCTAGGTGGTTTCCAAACAGCTTCAGAAAGGCACACCTTTCGTAGCAACAGACACCCCCTGCACTCTGGTTCCTGGGGTGATGGGCAGTCCCATCTCCAAGTGGCATTTCCTTGGCTCCGGAGCAGTGAGTATTCCTGTGTTTGTCCGCCTCATGCGTATTTAATCTGTGAGGATAAGCATCTGGAAACCTTTATAAATAAGATTTAGAAGAGAACAAAAAAAATATTTTAAGAATTCTCAGCAAAGGATTATTTTTTGGTGACTTTACTTTGTTAGAGCAATGCTTGAAGCATGTAGAGTGATCATACGAAGCAAAGAAACATTTGGATTTTATCACTGCCCTTTTCTGCCTAACACCCATCTTGCTTTCTATAGCCCATTGTAGACGATCTGAGTAATTTAGGGAAACGTTAGTGTTAATGTAAGTTGCTTTCTTATATATAGACTAGAGGCTCGGTGCATGAGATTTGTGCACTGGGTGGAGGGGGGGGTCCCTCAGCCTGGCCTGTGCCCTCTTGCAGTCTGGGACCTCTCAGGGGATGTCCCCCTGCCTGCTTAGGGGATCGGGCCTAAGCCGGCAGTCAGACATCCCTCTCGCAGTCTGGGCTCTTGCAGTCTGGGACCCCTCACTCCTTACCGCCCACCTGCAGCGGAGGCAAGAGAGGCTCCTGCCACTGCCGCTGCGCTCACCAGCTATGAGCCCGGCTTCTGGCTGAGCAGCACTCCCCCTGTGGGAGAGCACTGATCACCAGGGGAGCAGTTCCTGCATGAGTGTCTGCCCCCTGGTGGTCAGTGTGCGTCACAGTGACCCGTCATTCCACTGTTCGGTAGATTTGCATATCAGGCTTTTATTATATAGGATATTTTTTAAACCTGGGCAACCCTGAATAGAGTAAAAAAGCTTTAAGGTATGAACAAAACCTTGGAAGCTATTACATCCAGCCTCCTCACTTTAGAAGAAAGGACTTACTTTATTTTATTATTAATGATATTTTTCCCTATATAGTTCTATCTGTGAGCTTTTTCTTTTCCCCTACATATGATATAAGACAGAAGAGATGTTTCCTTTTCATATTCCACTAATTGAAAGAAATCTTTGGCACTCTCCTCATTTATAAATGCACAGCAAGTCCTCATTGACCTGTACAACTGAGTTGAACACTTCATTTCAACTTTCATTTTATGGGAATTTCTTTTCCAGTGATGTCCAAATACCAACTGGTAGGTAATTTCCAAATTTCAATAAAAAATTGAATTCCAATATAAGCAAAAAGGGAAAACGCCCTGGCCAGGTAGCTCAGTTGGTTGGAGCATTGTCCCAAGCACCAATTGTTGGAATTTTGTGAAGTCGTCATAAAATAAGGATTCAGGGACATTGGCAGAGTTTGAAGTTGTCACTGTGCGCCTCTCTGGTGTGCTCCAGAATCCTGTATCTGTCCTTGACTGCAGGTGGTTGAGAGGTTTTGTATGATGTCTACCTTGCTCTACCCTATTTCTGTGCTGTTAGTGCATTTCTGCTAGTTTTTATTGTTATTTATTCACGTCATTTGGTGTTGGGAGAGAGAAGTTCAATCTATTATCTACTCTCAGAAGCCTCTTTGACTCCCTTATAACATTTAACAAGGAACCTGTGTTAGTCAGCTGTCGTCACAGTAATGCTCCATAAGAAACAATCCCCCAAACTCAGCGACTTATAAGAAAGGACACTACTTTTTCTTGCAAGGTGTCTGCAGATCTCTGGTGTGGCTCGGCTGCGGGCTGTGGCTGGCTGGGTTTGACCCCACCTTTAGATTGGGCTCATTCCAATGAAGCCCAGGAATGCCTAGGAGCAGTGATCCCATCTGCCCTGGAAACAGCCTCTGACACCCCTCAGCTCCACGGCAACACCTCCCAGCTCAGCTGCCACTCCCAAGCCTCCTCCCATTCCCAGGCCCCGTCTGCTCTTCCTCCTCTTAGCACTTAAATGGTGGTATTACTCAAGGCCTCTTCTCCTTGCTGTGTATGCACTATCCCTACAATGTCTCATCCCCTCAAGTAAGCATTCATGCAAATGACTTTTGAATTGTCACCTCCACCCAGACGCCTTTCTGAGCTCTCAGTCCAGTTCTAACCACTGCTGCACATTTTCACTTGGATGATCCAGAGGCTGCTCAAACGAGGCAGATCACAAACAGAGTTACCTTCCCCCGCTCTTCCCTTCCCCCAGCCTGTTCTTCCTCTTGTATTGATGATCTGAACTAGAGTACCACCAGCATCCACCTGGCCACTCCAGTCCGATTCCGCAAATCCCCTTGAGCGAATTCTCCCCTCCCTCACCTCATTGCTGCCAGTCCTCGCCCTCACTGCTCTCTGGTCCCAGGAACTCTGAGGAAGTCCTTTCCCTTGAAGATTAAATGTGGTCTCCTCTGTGACGCGTCCGAGGGAGAGGCTCACACCAGCTTTGTCAATTCCTGCAGTGAAGTGTTCACCACACACCTCCACAGTCCCTCATCTCAGACCCTGAGGCTGCGTGTGTTCTGTGAAGTCAGAGTATAGGAAGGTGACACGGTGCTTGTACTTTGTCCCCAGTGGGGCCTGGGACAACACACAGTATCAAACACACAAGCACTGGGAAACGCAGATTATCCTCAATAACTGGGACACATAGAGACCACGGACACCCTGGCAACATCAGTCAAGTTTTGTGTTCTCACAAGTTAACTGCAACCTTTCAAAACTTATTTGTAGTTTTTGGAGGATTTTGGATCGAGGACTGCAGATGGGAGGTTGTGAACTGTGTTTTTATGAATTCTCTTTCTCACCAACTAGACTCGATGCTTCTTGAGAGCAAGCCCTTCGCACAATATTTGGCTCAATGGAAGTGCTGGAAATATGCTGAATTAATGAATGATGTCCCCTCATAAACCAGGGCTCTGAAAACTAACAATGCCACTTGGTTCTCATGTTATTTCATCGATGGCAACCAGCTTGTAAACAATTTGTGATGCTGTCACAGCTAGGCGAAAATTACTCAGATCTTGTGGCCACAGTCATATATTTTGCCTGATCAGGCAGCATCTAATAGAACACCCTACAGCCCATATGTGTTATCTGAGGGGCATGGTTTGTATGCTCCGGGAAGGCCTCCAAAAGTCTGTCTACTGAAGCCAAGTCATCTAAATGTTAGTTAGCACCGTCCTCTCTGCTCCCAGAGTTCGCTGGGGAAGCTGTTAGAAGCAGCTCTACGACAGACTGCCGACTGTCCTCCTGCCCCGCCGCCCACCAGGCCGAGCCCTTTCTTTGAAGCTGGTGTATTGAAAGTTCCTCACTGTGAGGCCAGATGTCCACGCAGAGATTTCATATCAAGGAGAGATGTTGTCAGATTCTTGCTTGCAGGCATAGAAAGGAGGTTTGAGAGCATTGATGCTGCTCTCCCTTGGCCACTGACCGGAGTTCACAAGGAAAGGTCGGCTGCCAGTAGGATGTCTAGAAATCTGGTCTGTGTTACCAGAAGGGCTGGAGGGGGGAAAAGGAATATTTCATAAGATTGGGCAATTCTTACTGTGCTCAAAGCTTACAGGAATCCATTTCCCAAAGAATGAAAGTCCAGAGCTCATTGTGGGGGGCTCGGCAGCACTGAGAAGCAGAAAGAAAGCACAGTGCCCCACATCCACGGCTTTGTCTGGGGCCTGTTCGTTATTTAGTTCTCGTCTCCCCCGCCTGCACATCCTAAGGCGAGAGGGAAGTGGCGTTTTCTTTGTGCCCTCCTGAATTAGAATTAATAATGCTAAGAATAGAAGTGTATTCTATGTCCCACCCAGGAAGGCTCGCCTGCTCGCTCAGAGAGGAAGGCAGAGCCATTCAGCCAAAGTGGCATGGGGGATACTTGCCATTTTCCAGGAAGAATGCCCTGGGAGATAGGTTTGGGTACCAGGTGGCAGGGAATTATGACCTGGCTTCCTAAAGCAAGGAGAAGCAAAAACAAGTAAGCAGAGCCCGGCCTGTGTGGCTCAGTGGTTGAGCGTCAACCTATGAACCAGGAGGTCACCGTTCGATTCCTGGTAGGGTTTGCAGGCTCGATCCCCAGTGTGGGGCTGCAGGAGGCAGCCAATCATTGATTCTCTCTCATCACTGATGTTTCTCTCTCTTTCTCCCTCTCCCTCTCTGAAATAAATAAAAATATGTATTAAAACAACAACAACAAGTGATCAGAGAATAAATGACCAAATTATTTTACCTTTCCTCCTGTTCCACTCTCTGGCAAATTTTTATTTCATTTAAAGACTAGTTGAAGATTATTTGCTCAGAAGACAAAATCTTTCAAGCCCTAAGAAAAATACTCTCAGCCCCTGGAACACTGCCTCGTACATACCAAGGAGCCACTCGGACTTGATGAATGAATGCACGTGGATTGTAAGAGTCCAGTGAAAACGTTCTTCCTCCCCGTGGCGAGGTGAAGTTCACTCCTCAGAAGTCACTCTGGGGCTGTTGGTGGTTAATGTCACTATCACATGACTCAAAACATGCATTGCTTTGCTTAATCAAATATTGGAAGTCATAGGCATCATTTAGTTTTTTAGTATTTAAAAAATTTACAAATTTAGAAATATTTTAATGTTTAATAATTATGAACTATATAAGAAACCACCCCCCAACTTCAGCCTTGGTGACCACAACACCCAGTAGCAGCGCTGCCCCCCCCCTCCCCCCCCCCCTCCGGTGGAGGTCTGAGGGAGTGCCTGGCCCATTGTTAGGGCTCAGCCAGCTGGGTGCTCACCGTGGAGACGGTGCACGCTGCCTCGGGTGTTTATGGAGAGCCAGTTATTAAACATTTATCCGCATACCACTGCTGCAACAGCTCCCTTTCCCCCACTCCACTCTCTTGATGAAATTGACCTTCAGCTCTTATGCCCATGGTCATGGTAACCCTCTCAACACAGGGTGTGTGTGGATGGACAGGTGGACAGATGATACTCCATTATTCCTCTTCTACTCTTCCTTACTACCAACCAGTCACTTGCATTGCTTTTTCTGATGTGTCTATGATTCAGCTCTTCCAAATATTCACTTAAAGTTCTAATCCCAGTATAATAAAGTTTGCAAAGTAACCTACCACCTTTTTTTTTTAATTCTGTGGTTTCCCCCCACTTCTAATCTTTCTCTAACTCTATGCAGCATGTAACTACACTGACCAACAATTTTCCTTCTGGCATGGGATTTAGTATATATTTTCTGATAAAGGGCCAGATAGTTAATATTTTAGGCTTTGTGGGCCATACAGTCTCTGTAGCAATTACTCAGCTCTTGAAAACAGCTTTAGACTATATGTCAACAAGTGGGTGTGGTTGTGTTGCAATAAAACTTGATTGAAAAATAGACTGGGTTCCTGCTAGATCTGTGGGCCATAGTTTGCTAATTCCTGCTCTAGACACTCACGCTTCTCTTGGTTTACATGTTACTTGTACTGGTCTCCTGCTGGCCTCTCCTCCTCCTCGTGGGAGTTCCTCACGCCTGCATCCTAGCTTTGCTTCTCCTTCTCCCTCCACGGTGGGCTCATCTCCTCTGTGATTCAGCTGTCACTCCTATAGAGATGACCCCCAGAACCTCAGCCTGGTTCCTGGCTGGTCCGATATCGCACTGCCTGTAAATCATGTTCTTTGTGAGGATTCACTGCCATTTTAAATTTGTCGGTAACTACACCATTGAATTATCATCTTCCCTTCCAAGTGGCTCTTCTTTGCAGTCTATCAGGGTTACCCCAATCTTTCTGTTTCCTGTTAGAAACTCTGGGCTCATCTTTGTCCTTCCTTTCCTTCATCCCAGTTTATCGCAAGTCCACCAGGGTCCTAGAATGTATTTCTTAGTCCTCTGATATGACCCTATTCAAAGCCCTTCTCAACCTGCGATTGATTGAAAACAGCCTGGGCTCGGCTGATGGCCCTGGCAAAGGTCCCCAGCTCCAGCCAGAATGAAGAACCTGCCAGAGAAACCTCAAGTCACTGATGGGCCTGCCCTAAGGTGTGAGCTTGGAAACCAGTCGGGAAAGAACAAGCCAGTGGGCAAAAGGACACAGTTCACAGACGAAAAGTGAGACGCAGCAAACATGTTCAAGGTTGCTCATCCTTGGCCATAATTAAATAAATATAGCTCAAAACTCCAAAGCTTTGAAGGGGCTGGCTGCCATGTGATGGGAATAAGTTGTGAATTTGAACATCTACTCAATAATGCACCATTGCCGGGAGTATAAATTGGAGGGGGGGGGGCGGGGTATCTATGACCACGTTAAATGCATATAACCTTTGGCCCAGCAGTTCCATTAATAGGAATTGATATACAATATCTCTGTGAGCAAAAAGCTAGGGAAGAAAGTAAGTTATGGTGCATTCATACAATGTAATATTATGGGGGCACTTTTAAAAAATGAAGTAGATCTCTGTATGAAAATGAGACAAGATTGCCAATCCATAGTAAGTGAAAGGAGGCAGAATGTCATACACTTAAAATTGCCTGAATGGGTCTCAAAAATGGGTAAGTGGTTATTTGGGGGGGGGGGGGAATAGGACTTTTGATACCTTTGATGATATTTTCATCCTCACAATGTCATATTACTGAATTGAATTGAGAAGATTGCTTATAATGTCAAGATCAACTCCTCTGTCTGGCATTGCAGAGCCCACACAGACTTCTCAGCACTCCCCAGTGGGCACATTCAGGTCTAGCCAAGCCGGTGTGGTCACTGTCCCCAAGTGCCCGTCGGTGCCCAGGTCCTGCCTTCACTGAGTACCTCCCTCTTCTCTGCAGCCTCTTGTTCGTCCTCAGATTGTCCGGAGTTAGCAAGGCCATCTCAAGGTCCTGCCTACCTCCTCCATGAAGGTTTCTGGCTGCTCCATCCCTGGGACCTCATTCTTTTACGAAGTTCTATCATTAATGCTTGGTGGTTCTCTTAATGGTTTATGTCTCATGCTTCTGGTTTCTGCATAGCGCACACAGTACTGGGCACCCAAACATGAAGACATAGCTGGTGTTAAAAATCTCTTGTCATTAAATGCTGAACTTTACGTTTATTACTGGTTTTTTGTTAAGGCAGCTTTAAGCACATCAGCACCAACCTTGCAAGTAGGAATTCATTCTCTCTCTCTCTCTCTCTCTCTCTCTCTCTCTCTCTCTCTCTCTCTCTCTCTCTCCTCTCTAACACACTCCTCTTTTAAGATGCAGGCATCCTTCTGATGTGTTAACATATTTTACTACTTGGAGTAATTCACACTCTAATGAGATCTTCTTCCTAACAATGAGCTGTGCTCATCCCACTGGAAGGACTGGAAAGTGGTATCTGGAGGGGAAAGGAGAGGAGAGCTCCAGGGTGGTTTAGGAACCTGAGGAGGGGAGCACAGAGGCCTTCGGGGAGGGGCAGGTGCCTGGAGGGCAGCAGGAGAGGCGGGTGAAGAGTGAGCGGCCTGGGTTGAGAGGGGCCCTGGAGCAGGACGCCTGCTGGTAGACTTGGTTTCAGATCATCTTCATTGCTACAGAAGTTTAGCACCTGACTTCCTATGGATATCTATCTCTCATATGATCCTATGTTTACATGTGTAGGTTGACATCTGTGTATTTTTTAAAAAGGAATGGCATGTATGTATGTGTGTGTGTGTATATTCTTTCCCCTAAAGATAGAATACATATATGTGTACATACATGCATATTTTCCAACAGTTATTATACATTGTCAGTGAGAGAAAAAGTGAAGCTGTGAATAAGCAGTTGTATTATCATAACTGATTCTGCATAAATGTGCCTGGAAACGTTTCAGATGGGCCTAGCTCATGGTGCTTCACATTTAGATCGCGCTATTTTTAGAGGATTTGTTGCACAGGAAACATCTAATGAGAGAGTTAATCTATACAGCCTTATACAATTTCCAAGGCACTGAATCAAAATCAGTAAATTAGTAAAAAGAGTCCTGGTTTTATACATGTATCGTGTTTTCCAAATGTGTATAATTGGACCAAAATAATGTGGTGCTGTCTGTCAAGCCATCAGAAAAGGCGAAAATGTTATTTGCAGGGTTGTCAGCAGGAGGCCGTTGCTATCATAGCAGCGGCACCAGCCGCTGAAGCTGAAACGGCAGATCTGGAGCGAGAGAGATCTGGTGGCTGGTGGGTTACAGGAATGCTTTAATGTTGCGAGCACAGCGGAAAATGTGGAATTCAAAACAAAGAAGCAGCCCATTTCTTTCAGGAGAGATAGAACCATTTACTTTTATGTCTCTGTCACTTGCTCCAGGATTCTTCATAAAGCCCTCTAACCACCTAAATAAATATTCATGTGGCTGCTCAACATCTCATTAATAAAACAAGATTTGGTGGTAAAATATTTCAGAGTAGCATATGATTTGCATCTCACCCTTGTTTAACTTTAAATCTCAAGCAATTAATAAATTAGACTTGAGAGCTTTTTAAGAGGTAACATCTTACATGTACCACAAATTGCATTATTTTTATGTGTAAATAATGATGAAAGGAGAGATTGTTCCTTTGATGTCTATAAACTACTCTGTAAAATATGCAGAAAACATTCTTGAGTTCAGTTGGAGCCAAAACAAATAGACTAGTTCATAAAACAAAGCAGCAGCATTCTCAGAAACAAGCATTATTTTTTTCTCTGCTTCCCGATTGCTCTTTTTCATCTTCTATTCTTGCCATTCCTACTGGCAGATTCATTACAAATTCAAAAGTGGTGCTAGCCTGCATTCCTCATCCAGAGACCGGGGTTCTTCTCAGGTTCCTCTTGTGCAGACCAGACCTCGCTGGGCTGCCAGGCTTTGTGCAGTGCATCATTGTTATCAGTATTTCATTGTTGCTTAAAAACTAATTATTCCATAGTTTAGCAAATACTGGTGTGTCTCAGAGAGATATATTTACTTCTTCACTATTTTCCAAGCTGGCTTATCTCATTTCATTTTATTCTGCAAATCCTCATTTACAAAGTGTCCAAGTTTGGCCTAATTTTTCCTTTGGAATTGGTAATAAACAGCACCTCCTTGTAAGTTCCTATCTTCCATGGAAAGGATACAGAAACAGGGCTCCAGGTAGAATGTTCAGCAAGTTCATTATCAACATCACAAGGTGTTTGTGTTCTCCATCTGGCTGCGCGTGTGATCTTCTTTGAACACGCTGTAGCGTATTAGCTTAAATACTACATAGACATGCTGGACTGAAGAGGACAAAGCTGGATGCTTGGTCTAAAATCCCTCCCAGCCTGACCACGAATCTGCTTCCATGGGATCAGCGCTGCTGTGGCCGTTTCAGCCCTGCTAACAAGTTTACTGTTTCCTTGGCCTAATGCTGTCTCATCGAAACTGGTCCTGAGCTCTGATCCCATCGAGCACCTGTCTTCACTGTGAGCTCCTGGTCCCATGTCCTCTGGTTGGGTTTCCATTCTGGCTTCTCTTCTCGGTGGCAGCTCTGTGCTCCAGCTCACCACCTCCATGTGCTCAAACATCATGCTGTCCATCCATCCTTCCTTTCCTCTTAAAGTTTCACGAGCAGAGTGTTAAGTAGAGTGGGTTCAGGGAACCTGTTTCATTGTATACCAGCTGAAATCTCAGTCCCGTGTTATTTCACTGATTAGTAGGATCTTAAAACTGAAAAGAATCTCAGAGGAGTAGGTCCTCTGGCCTCTCATTCTCCCGTCCTTGTGCCCCATTTCACTTGAGCCCCCAGAGGCCAAGTGCCCGGTCCTTCCCACGTAGCTATTGGCAGCACCGAGCCTGGAACCCAAGCCTTGAACCCAAGTCACGTCTTTCCCTCTCATTCCATGTATTCAAACACATGGAAACGGAAATGCTGTTTTTACTTTAAACTATATGTGAGCCACCACAGTCTTTCATGGTTCCTTGTGACTCAAACACAACTTCCTGTGGCTTCTGGAGGGGGGCTCAGCAAAGCCACTTCTCATTTGGGCTTTTAAAGTGTTTCCTTCAGTCGTTGGCTTTGTTGCTTACTTTGATTTTATTATTCCTCTTATTATTATTATTTATTGTCACTAATTTCCTTAGAAACAAAATGTTCAAAGCCAATTTAGAGAAGAGTCATGATTAGAAAAGCCACTTTCTGAACATTTCACCTGATTCCAGAGCATTCCAGCGGAAGGAAATGTTATCGATAAATGCGGCCTCGCGCAGCCGCCTAGACGTGCAGGTCCACAGACAGGCTCGTGCCAAGACCGATTGTGCGAGGACTGAGGAGCTTGTTTTCCAGGAGGAAACCGCTCGTTTGGAAAATGCATTAGTTCAGGTGACTTTCTTTCTGTGAACAAGTTCAAGGGCCAGCACAGCGGTGCTTGTTACTTTTTGGAAGGACTCAGCACCTGGGATAAAGGCAGCAGGCTCTGTGTCCTTTCAGTAATTTCCCATGTCCTTTCACAATTTGCCAAACTGAAGGGTGTTTCTGATGTTGCCACTGTTTCATTTTGCTAAGGCTCAAACATTCCTTTCTATTACCTATCATGTGTTGAGAGAGAGAGAGAGAAAGAGAGAGAGAGAGAGAGAGAGAGAGAGAGAGAGAGAGAGAGAGAGACTCCTAAGATGGGTTCTGGAGCCAGACTGCCTGGGTTCAAGTCTAGCTCCACCACTTAGAAACCACAGGATCTCAAACAAGTCACTTAACCTCTCTGTGCCTCGGTTTCCTCATTTCAAAAGTGGAACTAATAGCAGAAATAAGAGGAATTGCTGTGAGATGTAATGAATTCATGCTTGAAAAGCATTTAGAAGAGTATCTTCTACTTAAGGCCTTCACAATTGTTAAAAGACCCTATCCAATCAGAGTTTGAGGTATGTTCAAACATAACCACTTTAAATGAACCTCTCTTGGCCTCTTCTAACTGCTGTCTACACTCCATTCCTACTTGTTTCTTATGTCTCCTGGCGCTGCCAGAAACTGCTCTTTGGGTCGACAGTGGCATCCTTGTTGCTAAATCCACGGGAAACTCCATCTTTGCTTGACTTCCCTGCAGCATCTGACTCAGTGGAAGGCAGGTCCCTCTTAGTCACGTACACGGCCCCTTGTTGTCTGTCTTGCCCTCAAACCGTCTTGTTCCCCCCGGGGGACGATGGGCTTTCTTTTCTCTTTAGGTTCCATGATCTCATGTGGGCTGTCTCATCCACCCATATTTTGACAACTGGCAACTTTCTATCTCTAGCCCAGATCTCCCAGCTCAACTGCATCCCAGATCTTTCTGGAAGCTTCCTGGATATTTACACAGATCTCGGCATGCCCTCCAGAAACCTGAAACTCACCACGTTCGAAACTGAAACTGTGACCCACCCACACCTGCATCTGCTCCGTGCTCCGGGTGCAGTCAGCGGCACTGGTCACCTGTTTGACCAGCCAAGGCTCATGCTGCTTTCCGACTGTCATTTCCCACAGCCAGCCGGTCACCTGGTTCTGGTCCTCACTCTGCCTCACCCTCTTCTCTGCATCCCCAAGTCCCTTTCCCTAGTGCATGGCGTGAACAGGCTCCCGCCCCAGGGTTGCCTTCCTCAGCCCGTCTCTGCACCACACCCAGAGGGACCTTTCCCTCACCAGGTCCGCACGGGCCGAGGCTGCAGCCCAGATGCTCTCACAAGGTTTCAGGGCTCCAGAGCCACCCACCGCTCTCAGCCACCTCTCATCTCTGTGCTCCTTGCAGTCCACCCTCTCCCTCGTCCTCATCTTTACTCTTCACCTGGGACAAGCTTGCTGCCTTCTCCAGCCCCGGCCCCTTCCCCTGCCTGCCTCCTCCCGATCCTCCAGGTCTCACCTTAGAGGTCTCTGTCCCTAGGAAGACCTCGTTGACCATTCCTGCCTCCCAGACTGGCTTATGTCCCACCCTTTCTGCTCCCTGTGTCCTCTGATTCTCCCCCTGTGGCGTGGACACACGTGACGTGGTGATGGCTGTTCACTGCCTCCAGGCTCCTGAGCTCTGTGAGAGCAGGCCACTCACCGCCAGCCCCAGAGCCACGCCCCCGCCTGAGACAGCCGTCACTCCTTTCATTCATGGGCTCAGCAGATGTTCACGCCAAGTCAACGGAGGCCTAGTGACCGCTTGTGTATGGACTGTATAAAGGAATACATGTATGGTTCCCTTTGGAAAGCACTTTCTTTTTGAAATGGTATGGCAACACACATGCAGAGAAAGCAAGCAATTTAACTTCTTAAGCATCTAAAACTCCCTCTCCTCGCCAGGCTTACCTCCCTGCTCCCCTGCTCCCCTCTCCTCCCCACATCTCTCTGAGGCAAATCAGTGAAAGCATTTCTCTGAATGTTTTGCCTGCAAACACTTGACAGAGTTTTAGGGCTAAGAGAACAGTCATCCTTACAGGCTTCACCCCCAAGATGATAACATTTTCTGGTCCGGCCTCTTCCAGTTGTCAGCCCCTAACTGTCCAGAAGTTCTGAGAAGTTGAACTTCCCTTTCCTTTCTCCTTATGAGGCTTGATTATTCATGACACAGAAATGCCTTTCATTTATCAATAAACATAAATATGTAAAAAAAAAAAAAAGTTAAACTAAATCGTCCCTGCCCCATGCAAAATCACTAGCATTTAATACAAGTCCCTGTTTAACTAGTGAAACAGACAATGAGAATAAGGGCCCGTGAAGAGGCTGTCTTTCTGGTGAGACCAGGTGAAGGAGAAGGCGCTTTGCAAAAAGTTAATCATTGATTATATTCTATGGAACGAAAGTTAAGGTTTGATTGAAATTAAAATAGTAAATGCAACCTCCAGTTAAGATATAATAAAAAAGCCAAAACCGGTTTGGCTCAGTGGATGGAGCGTCAGCCTGCGGACTGAAGGGTCCCAGGTTCAATTCCGGTCAAGGGCATGTACTTGGGTTGCGGGCATGTCCCCAGTAGGAGATGTGCAGGAGGCAGCTGGTCGATGTTTCTCTCTCATCGATGTTTCTAACTCTCTATCTCTCTCCCTTCCTCTCTGTGAAAAATCAATAAAATATATTTTTTTAAAAAAAAGATATAATAAAAAAACACACACACACACACTTTTATCCCCAGCTCGTTTGTATAGAGTTTAAGAGATGAGTTGAATTTGATATGAATAGAGGAAAGTTATCAGAAAGAAAAACATTTACGGGTAAAAGAAAAAAAATGTTGGCACCATCTGGTTTTTAGACTGAGGTTGCTAGAGAAGCCTGTGAGGGCGGCTGACTTCAGTGTCAGTGGGTAAGAGAGCAAGTGGCTGCTACGCTTTTGTTTCTCTTCTTTCTCCCTGGCCAAGAAGCGATGGGTCCTTTGAAACATTTCACCTTGCCACTGCGCCTTCACTAGGACAAAATTCTCTAGCTGCTAGTTTTCCAAGAAATGATGTACAGGAAATATTACACTCAAAAGCCAGAGAGTCTGTAGTAAATGGTTTGGAAAAAAAAATTCAAAGCGGTGCTTTCTATTTGTTGGAGGGTGTCTATAGCTGTACCTGCTGTATGGGGACCTGACTGAGACTGTGTCCTTTCAAATGTCTGCCTTGAGGTTAAGCCCCGCAGCCGGGAGGAAGAGCCGGGATTCAAAAGCCAGAGAAGAAAAACTGCTAATCAAAAGGAAAGATGAAAATTAAGTACAGGGCTCAAAATACGGCATTCTGAAAACCATCAAATGAGTTTCAAACCTTATTTTTGTTCCATTTCTAGTGTCCTTTTGGAGTTCTTCTCTCTCTTCTGGGACTAACCTGTCCTTCTATCTGTGAGATCATTACAGTTCCAAGAGTGTGAGAGTGAGCCACACCTGCCCACCCGGCCACTTGCCTGAGGCTCCTGGCACCCTTGAAAGGCCGGTCCAGGGACCAGGCAAGCTTCAAACTTAATAGGAAAGACTTTTAAGTGTGTTGCAGGAAGAAGTCCTAAAATATACATATTTATTTTGCTGCGGAAATTGTATTTCCCAGTGAGAGCTGAGCCATAAAGGTTAATAGCACTTTTCTAGGAATTAAATAGAATGGAACTTGTAAATATGAATTTCATTGCAGCTGAGAATGTCTTCCAGCTTGAATCATTTGCACTATTGTTTAGAGATCCTGGCATCTGTAGGTATGAAGTGCAGTTTTTTTTAAAGGGTTATAGCGATAATAAATAATTACTAGAATCCAGACCTGTGATCATAGCATGGCTCCCGGTCTTCCATTTCCTGGAACACTCCTGCCCTGCCTGGTGTCCAGCCCAGAATCATGTCATTCCTGAAATGCCCCTTATGCAATCACGCCCTCTCATTGTTTTTCTCCTACTAGTCTCTAATCCCCTCTTCTCATTTCCACCATTACCCCCACATTTTGGACCCATTTCACTACAAGACTGTTGTAAGGGAAATGTGTTCCTTACATCCCAAATGGAAACTCTGAACACATTTTCCAACAAAAACATTGTTATGAGTGGTAGATGGATCTCCTGGTACAATTAGCATAATATAACATTTCAGATACTTAAAGGTTAATCTTTTTCAGATTCAGTTCTTCCCTAGAAACAAATTTGTGACTCAGACTAGTTTCCCCCACCGAGACCACTTTCCCCTCCACCTCTTACAGCCCCAGATCCGTACAGAAGTAGGGTTAGGCCTATTCCCTCTGCTTTCTCACCATACATTCATTTCTGCTTTGCTTCTTACCCAGTGCCCAGTTCAGTATTTGGCAAATAGCAAGCACTCAGTTAATTCTTGTTGAATGAAGAAATGAATGTGGCATGTACATCTATCAACTAATAGAACCACATTTTTAGAAATGATCATCATCCTACTTTAATATCGCCAGTAGTAGTAGTGATTTTAGTAGGAGTTGTTACTGTGATGGTGATAGTGATGATGGTGATGACAAGTGTGCTGTCAGTCATGACTCTCCCCCAACTCCCCGGAACAGCATTCAACTCTGCTAACCGCCTCCTTGATGGTCTCTCCTTCCTGGAGCTCCCAGATTCCACCCTTGGATGCCTCCTGTGGTCCGTGGCTCTTCTCTTCTCTTCTCTTCAGGAGCCCTAAGCAGAAATCCTGCACCAGCGCTCTGTGATGTCCTCTGTTCTTTGTCCCTCCGCAAACTCGTTCTCTCCTACAATCTCAGCTCTGTTCTTCTGCAGAAGAGTCACAACTGAACCCTGGCCCTAGGTCCCCTCGAGCTCCAGACCGGACAGACACCTCCGTGGATGACCTCTTGGCATCTAGACCTCAACCTGTTTCCTCCCCGCTCTTGCTGCTCACGACTTCAGTTACACCAAGCCCCTCAGTTGACTGTTTCCCTTCCTTGCTTCCTTCCTACATAGTCAGTTTTTTTCTGGCTTACATTCACCCTTTTCTTTCTATGACTGTTACCTCAATCCAGTTTTTATGCTGATTTCTTCTCCCATGGACTCTTCCTGAGTCTCATTGCTCCCTCTCATCCAGCTCCTTCATGTATGACCAGAGCAATAAACCAGCCATGTATCTAAGCAGACCCAATCATATTGTCCCCCCACCTGAGAGCGTTCAGTTAGTGCCCCTGCCCAGTGAAACACAGGACAGCTCAACTATCCACCCTCACCTCCCACTGCTCCCTGCTACGTCAGCCAGAGGGTACTGTTTTTATTGGGTATGTACACCCACGTTTCCTTGTATATAAATCTGTAATGAGGTCATTCCTTTTACTAGGCCAGCATATGGATGGCTTAATTTAAGACTTCAGACATACCCCAATTCTAAATAGTAAGAGAATGCACATGATGTGGCAGTGGGACGGGTTGTCAAAATGGAGGTGAGGTTCAAGTTTTCAGAGGAGAGGACGTGGAGGAACTAAGAGGATGACTAGGGCCACAGGTGGCTCATTCATGGGGACACTGAGGTCATATTGTAGAAGTTGGGAAAGGGGGAGGCTAGGACTGGGTCACACTCTGAATCACAGGTGGGGGGACGAGTAAACTGACAGATGTGTGGACTATTAGGCAACGTTCATCTGCATGCAAATAGCCAATATTATCAAGTGATGGTAAAAATGACATTATATAGACACAAAAAGAGAATGTCATAAGATATCTGGCTCGTTGAAAGTAAAATAGATATAACAATCAGAATTACTTAAAAAAGTTATATACTTACACATGGACAGAAATATCTATGTGTGTATAGCCTGTATATTTACAGAGAGAGAGATTATGTTTAGAGCTCAAAAGGACACCTTTTCTTGGGAACATCGAATCCTTTTTGAAGAGGGAGAGGAAGAGGATTTTGCCTGATTTAGGCGAGGAAGGTATTCGGGATTTAGGGAACAGACAGCCAAAGCCTCCGTCACCAGGATGGCCAAGAAGCTGGCATACACAGGTGACCGGTGGCCAGGATTCGAGAGAAGAGGCGCTTGAGATGTCCTTAGCTCCTCGCAGAGGAACTTGGGGGAGAAGGAAAGAAAATTGACTTCATATGGAAAGAAATAATAGTTATTAAAGAATCTGAGGGATAGAAATGGGCTATATTCATGAATTTTTGCCATCACCAGAGTGTGTTTTGTAAGAATCAATGTGTCTCACCACAATTTGGTATTGCTCTGAAAATAACTTGTAAATTGTTTTTCAGACAGTATAGGTGTTTCTTAAAGGGCTATATTTAGAGTTTTCTTATGTTTTTGTTTCTAAAGTTAATATAATTTGTATCCTTTGCAGATTTGGTCTTGTAGTTCCCTAAAATAAAAACAGCAATTTCAGAAGGCCACGCAATAATTTTAATTACAGAAGCAGGTTCTAATTGTCTGCATACCTGGTAACACCCGAGACCACTAGCTAGAAAGCCATACTCTACTCACATATTATGCATTTCCGTGGCCACCAGGACACTCACTTGCCACATATCATCTCCTGACCTTAGTATAAAGCTCAGAAACCAGAAAAACACAGGGAATAATGAGAATGATTGATGCATGGAGGTCGTGGTGTGGTTGGGGTTGGCGGTGTAGTATGCTTTGAATACTTCAGGTGTGTTTCCCATTTATTTTGTGCCTTAAGTCTGCCTTTCAGGGTTGTGTGCCCAGTGCTCACCTCCTTCCTGGCCCGGCCTTAGCTAGTTCAGCTTGGCACAGGTGGCCTTTGGCATGAACACAAGCTTCCTTATGGTTCTGTGTCGCCGATGGCTCAGCCCAGAGCCCATCGGGCCTTGCTTTTGAATGTCACTCGGAGCCATCTACTCAGGGACAGCCTTGCTCACTTCTCACCAAAAGTGAAAACTAGAGCAGGGCCCGGGCAAGTCTAACCCAACTTACTTTCTACTACTATTTTGGTCACTATTTACATTTGCTGGTGAGAGAGCAGAAGGCTTTTTTGTTGCTCCAACCCCTTTGAAGGGTTTCATGGCGCAGCAGAAATTACACGTTTGCCTGGCTTTGCCAGTCGGACGGAGGAGGGCGGTGATGAGGGTAACCTGTCCTGATTTAGACTATTTCTGCAGGCATTTTAATGCGCCAGAGTTCAAAAGGCTTTGGAACTCTTCCTGCCTGAGATGTAAGCTCTATTAGACATTTTCTCCAGGCTACTTTCCACCTGACATATAAATACAGAATATTTCAGTCTCCACAGAGACTTAGAAGAAGTGGAAAGAGAGGTATTAATTTTTTGTCCTAATATTCATCTTCTGTATGCCTTATCCATGAGTCGGGGTGGGGGGGTGTCATAATTAGCCTATGAGGGCAAGAACACTCATTTCATGCCCTGGTTTCTGTCACTTGCAGCATCTCAGGAGTTGCTCCGGGGAGCACAGGGAGCTCTTGGTACCGAACGTTAAGTGAGGGTGGGACCCCAGGGAGGGGAAGAAAGGAGAACTGATGATGTGTCCAAATTTGTGCCTGCTAAGCCTGGGACGCGTGTTACTGATCCCAGGAAGTAATTCTGGGTCCCTTTGTTGAGTGTAGGCATTGCACAAAAGTCCCTCTCCTCTTTACCAAATTCCGTGGGAACTCAGCTTGGCGTTCAAGGCTGCAGTGCTCGGACCCACCTCTCTTTCACACATTCTAGGAACTGCCCCGTGGACTGCATGTCTTTTGCTATGTACACCCTGGTATTTACCTCTGCAAATGCTGTTTCCTGGGCAGGCAGTTCTCCCCCTTCCCCACCTTCTGCCTGTCGAATGGTAGCTCTGATCCTAGGTCTCCCCCAGGCCACCTTCCACCTGAAGACTTCCCTCGTCTCCTTGTGCTTCCCCCCTATCATTTTATTGTATACGGGCTTTTTTTTCAGTTTTATTGTGGAAATTTTCAAACATGCCCAAGAGTGGAGAGTCTGGTACTTTGCACTCCCAAGTACTTACCTCCCACTCCAGCAGTTATCCGGGTTCGGCATATTACATTACCTTTTCTCTAGGCTAAGTGTGTTAAAGCACATTCCAGACCTCATGTCATCTTACCCTCTGCATCCCAGATGCTCTTAGAAAACACGGGCATTACTCACGCAGCCACAGTGCTGATGTCGGACTAGAAAATCCACAGTTATCATTTGGTGTCACCTAAGAGCTGTTTCGTTTTAGGAATCACCAGTGGACTTTCAGATGCCGTTTTGAGTTGATTGTCTGAATCTGGATCCAAACAAGAGCAAGCATTACATTGGGTTGTTACCAATATTGTCTTTTCCGCCGGAAGCAGACCCTCCCCCGCTCTCTATTCCATGCTGTGGACTTCTTGCAGAACCGCCGTTGTCCTGGTTGTCCTGTAGAATGTCCCACATTCTGCGTTTATCTGCTCGCTTCCTGTGGTGCCCTTGAACTTCTTCCTCTGCCCTTCCCTTTTCCGTTTGTTCTCTCAATCGGATGCTTAAGACACTCACTGTGCTCCTCTGCTTTTTGTCCTTATCGCGTACCTTCTGTGATACTGCGAGCTCCTTAGGAGGTCAGACCATGTCCTACCCCACTCTCTGCTTTCAATACGATGCCTATCACATGGCCTGTACTTAAAGAGCATTATCTAGTGGAATTGTCTGTAAAGAGTTTTGATTCCTCTTGCAAAATTGGGAACTGGAGGTATTCTCAATGTGAAGAAGTTTATATTAGGAATTAAGTTGCTGAGAAATCTCAATAATGTGGGTCACTTTTTCCCAGTTTGCACTCAGAGGACAGGCTGGCTTAGAGTAGCATGTTCTTATAGTTGGAGATTCCTACCAATTGGAGCGTGAGGAACCATAAATGAAATTTCCAGGTCCCTCACCCCCATTGTTTCTGGGTCCACGGAGAGGTGATTTCAGAAATCAGCGGTATTGCGCATTCAGTGTGAAAATGAGGTCACGGGTCTTTCTGATCAGGAGAATTTAATGTTGCTTCGTTCAGAAATCAGCCTGATCGTCTGGCCACGCACTCTCACGTGTCCGCTTTGCTATTGATAACTAACTGCAATCTAAGCTTTAATAACTAACATGGAGTGGAAGCAACTTCAAAAGGTTGCGTGATAAATGTTTTTGACAATGTGTCAGCTGAACATTAAACAGGATCTTAGTAAATCCTCTCCTTCTAAGTGGTTTAAATGGAAATTTTTAAACTTCTTCTTTCATAAGTATTGGCTCTGGATAGCACAGTATCCTAAGGTTGGAAAAAAGAAAAGCACTTTATCTGGCGTATAAATTTCCACCCCCTATCTGAACTTGAAGGTGCCAGAGACAGGCTCACCGACAGCCTCTTCCTCCCACCGCGGGCACTCTCTCCTCCACCACTGGGAGTGTGCCAGCATTCTGCCGGAATGACTTCCTCTATACCCCGATATCACTGCATATGCAAAGCTATAAAAATACAGGTGAATAAATGCAGCAGGAGTAATGCTCCCCATGCCATTTTCCCGACTGTCTCATGATCAGAAGGCCGTCGCCCTTCCATGGATAAATGAGGTCTAGAACTGGGTAGTATAAAACACGTGTGTGTGTGTGTGTGTGTGTGTGTGTGTGTGTGTTTCACAGAAAAAAAAAGTGTAAAACAAGGGAAGTTTATTCCTGTGTATTCAGTTTCCTAGGGTTGCCATAACAAAGGATCAAAACCTTGGGTGGCTTAAAGCAATGAAGTTCCTGTCTCTGGTTCTGGAGGCTGGAGGTCTGGAATCAAAGTGTCAGCCAGAAAGCCCTGGTTGGAGCTGGTGTTTCATGCCCACTGGGCCGGGACACCTGCGTGTCGTGAGAGACATTCAAGCTCAGTGGCTCTGAAACTGAACTCACCATCTTGTTGCCCCCAATGCTGTTACCTCTTCCGCTGTTCCCGTGTTGGCACCACACTCTGATGGCCAGGCTGTTGGTTTTCCATTGCTGTTGAGCCGGTGTCACACAGAAAGTTCTTTTTTCTCTTCCTTTCGTATATTTTAATTCTATTGTGTTCCCTGCCTTGGTTACTACAAAGCACCCAGCCATCCGTCCTGGGAGCCCCTGGTGACTCTGGGAAACTCCTCCCGTGCCTGGTACATTCATTCTGCTCCCAGCCCCATGACCTGCCTCTGGTGACCCCCAGCCCATGGCCTCTCACCGTCTCAAGTTCACCGGCTGGTGGCCCCGGCCTCCTAAGGGTCTCCCTGCTATGACGAAGCGCACGCCTTGGGCAGGGTCTCTGCACGATGAATGCTACACGTAGATAAAGTTGTGACTTTTCCAGACCAACTCTCACTTACTTGGAGTTTAATGCTTTGCCTCATTCCGTCCTCCCAAACTTTGGCAAAATGCTTGTGCCTGGTATTTTCACCCATGACCCCGAGGCACATGGGGGGTTTTCCTGGCCTGGTTTTCTATACAAGAGAGAGAACCAGCTTCCCCGTTCTGTCCCATAGACTGTCCCACGTGTCCTGCTGGGACTCTTCAGGAGCCCCCAGCGGCCTCACTGCCCCACGATCTGCACCACCACCTGGATGCCTTCCTGTGGTCAGGCTGACCTTCTCAGGCCTGTGGTGGATCCCCAATGCTGCAGGGTGCAATGGAGAGCCCTCCTGCCCACAGGCCCTCGGAGACCCCAGGCAGCCCCCCGGGCTCAGGGCCATCCTGTGCTTGCCCTTCCTCCTGTGTCACCAGCACCCCTGCTGGTTCCTGTGGTCATGCCTTCCCTCTGGGGGCACCTGCCGGGACCCCTCTCCACCTCACCCACCCGCCGCAAACATTCCCCAGTCACAGTCCCTCCTTGGTGAAGTTCTCTCTCTAGCCCTTCCCCAGCACGTGTTGCTTTGCCCGAGTTCCCACTCAGCATTTCAAACTTCCTCCGCACTGTTTACCTAGTGTCACAACTATTCCTTTACAGGTGTGTCATGCGCATTAGATTCGATGCTTTTTGTAGGTAGTGTTTGGCGTAGTGCCTGGCACGTGGTATATGCTCAGATAGAAATACTTGTATTAATTTATGAAATTGATTGAATAATCAGTCATCTGCAAGAGAGACGAGTGAAGAACCTAATTTGGGAAATATACACTATTAAAAGCAAAGAGGAGGAGGAGGAGGAATCCTGTGGAAGAGGAAGGAGGACACCGGGACTTTGTGGTGTCGAAGGACTATACTTCTGGGGGGAGAGGGTCCTAACAGTGCTCAGTGCGACAGAGGTCACGGAGGATTTAGGTGGGAAAGGCATTGGGTTGTCAATAGAAGCATCATGCTAACCTCAGAGAGCAAGTTTAATTTGGTGTTGGAGACTAAATCAGGTCACAGATGAGGAAGGAGTTAGGATGGGAGAAATGTGGGCGATGTAATAAAACACTTGAGAAAGTGGCCACCATCAAATAAAGGAATGTCAGTGCTAAAGGGACCACGCACACATTCTCTCATACAACGTAGGAAACGCAG
>NW_005871148.1:2598656-2600806 GCF_000147115.1 Myotis lucifugus | reverse complement strand
TGGTTTTCTTCGGATCAGTAGGATGGCCCGTTCTCCATCGCTGTGGAGTCACCAGTAAACCTGTTGTGGTTCGCTGCTCACCCTGGGAAGGTCTGAATGAAAAAATCACTTTAAAAGAAATCTCGCCCTAACCGGTTTGGCTCAGTGGATAGAGCATCGGCCTGCGGACTGAAAGGTCCCAGGTTCGATTCCGGTCAAGGGCATGTACCTTGGTTGGGGGCACATCCCCAGTGGGAGGTGTGCAGGAGGCGGCTGATCGATGTTTCTCTCTCATCGATGTTTCTAACTCTCTGTCCCTCTCCCTTCCTCTCTGTAGAAAATCAATAGAATATATTTGAAATAAATAAATAAATAAATAAATGAAATCTCGACTGGCATTTCAGTAAGAAGACTTGTTACTTTTGTTAATAGATTTGGCCTATTTAAAAAAAAAAGAAATAAAACAGGAGCTAGAATGGCCTCGAAAATAGCCAGTGAGACCCCCCAGTATCAGTGTCACTCTCTGCCATTGTGTCACCTTCCTCGGCCCAGTTCCTAGCTCCTCCTCTGGGGACAGAGCTGGGTCTTCCTGCTGGACCCCAGTTGTTTAATCTGTGATAAAATTAATAAGTGTACAAATCTGACATAAAAATACTAAGTTTATTGCTTTTACTTCATTTTCCCTTAACTTTCAGTTAACAGTCGTAGAAAAAAGAACACATGTGCTGTTTGTGTCATTTTCCATGTCAAGGGAAACCTGCTCATCAGAAAATATTGTCAGCACCATTTGTACACCGAGTAGAAGTAATGCTGCTTCAATGTGGGTGTTATTAAAAGGCAATTAGGTTGAAATGAGAGTCGCCCTCATTTCCCTTTATAATTAGTGTCTCTCCACTGCAGGCACAGAGCAGGTGTTGTTGTTGGGTGGGTAAGCAGTGGAAGACGGTCTACATCAAAATGTTATAATCCTAACAGATAATTTTTGACACAAATCCTATCACATGTTTTCAATGTAAAACAGATCATCACCATGGAAAAAATAAACCCGGAATTTTACTGTCTGTAAATTATAACTCCATAAGGACATAAACAAGCCTTCCCTTCGCAGTGACCTTCTCCGCAGGTCACAAGGCGAATCCCACTCCTTGCTTCCTCCCCTTCACGCGCAGGATCCAGGTGGGGAATCCTCCGTCCCTCCCGCCCACTGAATGGCGAATGAGTCGGCCGTTTTCTCTGAAGTGAGGTGGTACATTCAGACCTCATGAAAGGAAGGATATGGCGACTTCATGTTGTTTAAGCAGGAAAAGCTTTACTCTTTTTTTTTTAACTTTTTATGATGGGAACTTTCAAACACACAAAAGTAGAGAGAACAGTATCAGAACCTCCATCTACCCATCACCCAGCTTCACCAGTTTTCAACAGCATCTTGACGCGAGACGGCTTTTTCCTTCTCGTGAGCGTGCTCAGCTGTGCAGGCCTTGCTGCTCCAGGGCGCCTTCTCACTTCCCCCAGCGCTCGCTCATCTGCCTCCTGTTTCGTGACCAGGCCGACCTGCAGGGCCCCGGTTTATATCTGTTCAGGGCAGAACCTAATCCACAGTCTTTCTGCTTACAGGCGCTTTACACCTGCAACATGCTCCATGCGACCGAGCCAAGGAAAGAATCCATTGTCCTTTGCCCCTCGATGTATGGCAGGCCCAGGAAAACGGGCCTGTGTGCTAGGCAGACACAAGCATTGGCCAAGACTTGGCAAGAAAATGAGGGAGAATATAAGTGTGAAAGGTGAAATCTCATGTCAGTGAGGACTGGTGTGAACCCGGAAAAGGGGGGGGGGCGGGCACAATTCTACAGTTTGCCCAACAAATGTGTAAGAGAGTGACTGGAGTTGGCTCTGCTGAACAAGGGATTCAGGAGAAGGGCGACTCCCATTCTGTGTTGATTGGCAAGTGGATTTTTCCAAACTTCTCTTAACCGAGGTTTTGGGAAAGATGGGAAAGTAGAGGTTTTGAGATGTATCTCTGGTAAGAGGCTGGAGTGTTGATTTTTGTGGGTCAGGAGCTGAAGCAAATTTGTGTGTTGCTGCTGGGGAGGATAGTGAGGTCGTAGGGGTCACGTGCCAGAGTGGACGCCCCTCCCGCCCCACGCGTGGAGCTGCTGAGAGGCTGGCCACGA
>NW_005871148.1:2524725-2598239 GCF_000147115.1 Myotis lucifugus | reverse complement strand
CATGGGTTATGCATATATGCATATAAGGTCTTCGGGTTGATCTTTTCCCACCCACCCACCACCCTGCCTTCCCTCTGAGATTGGACAAGAAATTGGTTTTTAATAAGACGACACACGATCCCTTGGCACATGGTTCTACAGGTTGAGTGGCTTGTTTGAATCCTGTTTACAAAGTTGATGAGCACTGACTATAATACACATTTCCCCCCAAATCAATGGCAAAGCTCTCGTCCTGTCACAGGTGCCTTCACAGGCCCCTTAGCCACCAGGGCTCCTCCTCTCCCTGGAAAGGCCGTTAACAAGTAACATAGTTTACACTCTCGTTGGGTCTACGTATTTTCATATTATATACAAACAAATACAATTGTCCTGTAACCTGATGCCTCTGAAAGCATGTGGCATACCCCCACTGTTCTCAGAAAGCTCAATAGGACAGTCACACTTGCTTCTGAAAAGTGTCACTCTTTGTTCCTGACCAATCAGAGCGCTCCAAGTGGGCACCCAGGATTTCCTATAGGGCATCCAGGGGAGGTTGCCCTTTCAGTAATGATGCAAGTCAACCAGCAGACCTCAGGGCGAGGATTAACTTCGCAGAATAAACAGTATAACTGTTCCAGCATAACTGTTCCAGCAGTTGTTGTTTTTTTGTTTTGTGGGTGTGTGTGTGTGTGTGTGTGTGTGTGTGTGTGTTTGCTTTTACCCAATGTTGGACATTCCGTTCTTTAATTATCTTGGGCTTTTCTCAGGAATAAACTAAGAGTTGTGATTTTTGTGTGTGTCAGACTTGAAGGCTTCTGAGTAAAGAAGCCACAACTTAGAAGAATGTTCCTGCTTGTACTTATTGAGTAATTGTGGTCATTTTTGCATAGTCCTGATGTTGAATTCCGAGGTTGGCACTCGAATGGCCTAATAATTTTTCAGAAAATGAGACCAGGAACAGCTGCCAATATAAACCGTCATTTTCTTTTCATCTAGTACATTTCAGCTTTTTAAAAAGTGGACTACTATTTGGTTTCTCTCCAATTTTTTTAGACTGACTTTTTTAATAGATAATAAAAGTAATTTCTAGACATACTGCTTTCTCTGATTAACCTTAGAAAGGTCACATGTTTTACATCTTTAGTTAAACTGTGAGCAGATTTGAAAAGTGGTACCTTTTTGAAAAGCAAGTGTAATTTCACTTCTATTTTGTTGATATTGATTTTAAAAAATGGTAGGTTTAATAGTCTCCTCACTTGCCACTGACATATATTATACTTATGGTTTGCTTATCATCTGCCCCCAATAGTACAGGCTTCCTGAGAGCAGCGGATTGTTTTGTCTGTTTTCTTTCACTGCTCTTTCTAACCGCAATAGGTCTTGACATACAGCAGATACGCGGTGGTCTTGATTGGATGGATTTAGTTTTGAGAATTTGGCATCTTTATAGTTATCATCCTGTGTTCTGCTCACTGTAAACTTCTGCGTATTGTATCTCTAGTGCATCGGGTGGCCTAAATGGACTGTTTCTTTTCTAGTTCACCTCTTTACTTAAAATAGTAGTCAACTCGATGATAATTACTGATCTTCGTGGTTTGTAAGTTCCCTCTATTAACCTGAATTCCATTTCCTGCAGCTACTTGGCAACTGAAAGAGATCATGTCCTTCCACTTCTTACAGGTTCCTCGCATTCCACACCACCCTCAATGACGCAGTGGGGAAACTCCTTTAAAGTTTCCATATGTTACTCACATTGCCATGGTGTAATTTTGAAGTGTCATGTTAGTCCAGCATTGCAATTCCTAGCTGTCACAACACTGTTCCGCGTGTGCCTGTACCTTGCAGGTGTACCGACAAAGCTGTTTTAATTAGCAACAGCTCTGTGCTTTATTGCATGCTCCTGGTTCCATGCTGGGAATGTAAGAGGCGTTTTTATAAAATAAATTGACACCCACTAATGTGTCTGTTTTATAAGTTTGGAATTTTTTATACTGATTATTCCTAAAGTGGAAAACATCTGGGCCTGGCATTTAAAATCTGGTTTTGTTTGCTGAACTCTTTGGAATGACAGTAATAGGCTAGAGATCTGAAGCTTTTTGATGCCAGTTCAGGTGATAAAACCTTTGTTTCAGGGGCGCTAGTTTTTCCTGTTTACGTGTTTATCATATGTTGTTTCAGACCTTGCGAGATGAACTGGAAAACCGCTCGAACCAAGTGCGATGCGCAGAGAAGAAGTTGCAGCACAGGGAGCTGGAGGCCCAGGAGCAGGTATGCCCCCCACACCCCCCTCCGCCCGCGTGCTTGTGTGTTTCTCCATAGCGGGAGCTGATGTGTTTCCTGTTTCCACTGGGGTGTTTGGCTGCACGTAACAGAATGCCCCGCTCCTGGCTGGCAGAGACAACAAAGAGATTTATTACCTCACAAAACCAGAAGGCTGTAGGTAGGGCAGGCTCTGGGCAGGGAGCCTCGGGCCTTGGCTCCCTCTATAACATTCTTGTGGCTCTTCCTCTGGGTTGACTTCATCCTAAAAGCAGTGCCAAGGCCTCTCATGATTCCCAGCAATATCCAGAGGCAGAAGCGGACTGTCTGCCTCTAGGGACCCTTCTGAAGAGTAAGACCTTTCCCAACAACCCCTACACACATACCTCTAGCTTCTCATTGGCCAGGACAGGTCACATGCTCTGTCTGGCATATCCAATCCCTGGCAAGAGGACTGAGGGGACCCATACCAGCCTAGACCAACCGGGATCTACGTGGAAGAGGGAGAATAACCTGAACAGGAAGTGGGGAGAGGGATGTTGGGTCCACAGCCAGCAAGCAGTGTGTGTCATGTCATCCTATTTGAATGGAGAGACAGAAATCACATTTTCTTTTGAACTGAATTTTCTCCTCTCTCTCCATTATATTAATAAAATAAATTTAACCAGAATAATCTGGCTATGATGATAGCTAATGACCTATTTCATTTTCAAATGGCAGGATTCTTTTTATTCAGTTCTTCTGGATATAGTGAGTTATTCTTTGGGGTAATTTTGACAACTTAAGTGAAAAAGGCAGCAATGTATTGAGAGCTCAGGAGCCTCCGTGGGACCTTTATAAATGCATGTCCTCAGCTCTTGGGTGCAGCATTTTTCACATTCCCCAAGGTGCCACCACGCCTCATGCACATTACCTGTCGTCTCAGAGTGCAGTCAGTGCCGGAATGTCCGGTCAGTCATTCTGACCCTGTGGGAGAGTAAACACTGAAGTAAGGCTAATAGGCGATGTTTTTCATCTTGGGAGGGAGGTGTCTACAAACAAGACCTCAAGGCAGGGGACGGCACAGAATGGTAGACGGAAGCATCCCATCGGTGCTGAGTATTCATACCGATGAACTGACGGCCTCATAATTCCCTCCTACTCTCTAACATACACCCAGCATAACATACATGCCATGTAATATGTATAGATCACGTGTATGCTATGCATGAATATACAAATATATGTATTACAGAGGGCCTGTCATACAGTCAACAATAGAATCACAGAACAAGATAATACTAGAATACAAAATTAATAACTATACTTTATCAAAGGCCTACAAAATAACAGATGCTATACAAGAAGCGTTATACATGTTAGTTCATGTATCCTGATAACAGCCATGTAAGGCCAGCGTTATCATCCCCATGTCACAGAAGCTGTAAAACCCGGAGGGGTTGAGTAACCCGCCCAAGGTCATAGAACTAGTAGAGAGTACGGTGGATTCAAACCCACGTTACTCTGAATGCCAAACCTCTGCTCCTTTGATGACACGTTTTAAGTTACATTTCTAGTTCATAAAAAAGCTGCATGGCAGACTCAGGGCAAGTACGTGTATTAAGGATGGCAGGAAGCAAACATCCGTGCCAGCATTAACCCTCCACGGGCAGAGAGCAGCCAAGAGCAGAGGAAACGAACGCAGAGCAGACAGGGCCCAGATGCAAACAGCTCCTTGGATGGCTGTGGTGTGAGCGCCATGGCACAGGCTTCCTTCGCTGAGGCCGCTGGGCTCCACCTCTGTCTCGGACGCTTGTAGCTTCCTGAAAGCAGGAACAGTGCTCCCTGGAGGCCTGGCTTCTCCAGTTTGTGATAAAATATGACTTAAGGTAACACTTTGTTGACATCGCTCTAATTCATGGCAGAACTTCACACGGAAAACTCCATCGTGTGCTGAGAGGAGGGAAATGAAGAAATCCCAAATGAACAACGGGGCAGGATTCAGGAACCACTCGGTCTCTTTTCATTGACTTCTTTTTGATCATCAAAGTTGCTTTCATCTTTGCAGTGACAATAGCTTTTTAGACTATTTCTTACACTAATTCCTGATATCTTCTATTAGGCTCCAAGTTTACCAAAGAAACGTCAGGAAATACCCATGGGTAAAGCTGCAGAGTTCATAGTCTTTGCAACCATGACATGTTGGGTCCTTCCCACAAGATCCTAAGCTGTAGCTGGAAAAAAATGCCAGTTGCTTCAGCAAAACCGAAGAGCAAATGATGGGCACTTGATAAATACTACTCATTCGGAATTTAATTCAACTTCTGTCTTTATCTAAATTTGACCTCTGCCCCCTTTCAGTTTGTGACACTAATAATTAGAAGTATTGTGTTGTACATTCTTAGGGTCCACTTCTATATAAGCTTACTCAGACAGTTAAAATCTTTAAGTTTTTTAAAGATTTGTGCATTTATTTATTTATTTTGTTATTGTTGTTGTTAATCCTCACCCAAGGATATTTTCCCATTGATTTTTAGAGAGAGTGGAAGGAGAGGGGAGAGACAGAGAGAGGGGGAAACATCGATGTGAGAGAGAGACACATCAGTTGGTTGCCTCCCTCACCTGCCGGTACAAGAGGCCGGAATAGAGCCTACAACCAAGGTATGTGCCCTTAACCAGAATCTAACCCAGGACCCTTCAGTCTGCAGGCTGATGGTCTATCCACTGAGCCAAACCAGCCAGGGCAAATAGTTAAAATCTTGAAATTGTTGTATATGATTGTCTGTTTTGCATGTCAAAGCAAGGGTAGTCCCAGTCACTGGCCTGACATCAGCCAACCGAATGACTGAAACGTGTGCAGATCAGCTTCTCGAAACTTCTCTTCCTTTTCAACCACATATTATCCTGGTACGAGTTGCAGAAAGAGTCAGAATTGGAACTGGCAGGATTACAAAGGGCAGTTTCCTGGGCTTCTTTTTTTAACTCGCTCACTTAGAAAAAGAAAAGAAAAAGCTTAAACTGTTGCTGTTTTTCATTTAGGAAAAATTCCTATGTTTTGATTCTATAAAAACAAAAAATGAATGAGGCATTTTAAAAGTTGTGTTTTTAATTAAAAACAAAAAGCTGCTTCTCATCGGGTCTCGATGGGTGGTATCCTTGCTGCCCACCCCTTGCCTCGGTGCCATCGACGCTCCTAACTCCTCCCCTGGCAGGTCAGTCAGCACCGCGCCCAGAGGAGGCTTGCTCATCGTAGCTACAGAGGGTTAATTTGCTCCTCATGCAGGTTCAAGATAAGCCAAATAAAATTAGGAAACACTAACTCTCTAAGCCAGCCTTCCAGAAACACCAACTTATCTTGTAATTCATAAGTAGTAAAGTCATTAGAAATCATCGTTATTTTTAGCCATACCAGGAGTTAGTAATTCCTGATTCCAGATAAGATCCGAGCAAGAATGCCATAATTGCAGCAAACCAGGGGAGGTCAGAGCTCTGGCCCAGCTTCCTCCTTGTGCAAGGAAACTGAGTCATCAGGAAAAGATGCGAGCCCTCACAGCAGGGGCGGCCCAGGGAAGGACCGCTCCCGCCCAGCCACACGTGGGCTGCTCGATCCCGGCCATGACACTTCCCATTGGAGGGAGCTACGTAACATGGGTACATGCTGTGTATCGCTCGGTTCAGGGATGTGTACAACTGACCCTCACTTTCCTGAGTAAACAGCGTGTCATCATTCTCAATGAGACTAAGTAATTTGCCGACATGGGACAATATTATAGAAAAGACAGGGAAGAAAAGAAACAGTTTAAAAATTCACTTGGCCCAGACCGGTTTGGCTCGGTGGATAGAGCGTCAGCCTGTGGACTCAAGGGTCCCAGGTTTGATTCCGGTCAAGGGCATGTACCTTGGTTGCAGGCACATCCCCAGTAGGGGGTGTGGGGGAAGCAGCTGATCCATGTTTCTCTCTCATTGATGTTTCTAACTCTCTATTCCTCTCCCTTCCTCTCTGTAAAAAATCAATAAAATATTTAAAAAAATAAAATAAAATAAAAATTCACTTGGTATTCTTAACACGGTACAAAGTTTACACTTGTCACAAAGGCACTGAGCAACGTCAGATTTCGACCTAATATAATGTGGATAGTAGTGTACACACAGCAGATGCTCTGGGTGGAAGTAGGTATCTTAAGGTTGAAAGTATTAATGGCTTTGATTACATCAGTCGCTCAGTTTCCCAAATTATTTTAGATAAATTAGTGAGAAAAGACAGTGAGCCAGAGATGTCCTAATAAATGAACACAGCGCTGTGCATTTCCCAGCAGGGTCCCACTGTCTTCCCTCAGCTCGTGGCGGCACATGGTAGGTGCTGAGAAGACAGAGATGAGTGGGTTGGAGAGGAGTTTACGGTTTAGTTGCACAGAGGAGACCCGTACACAGTGTAGACTCCACGCATGGAGTTTGAGGGAGGTTCTTACTTATTCTTCTAAATGGCTCAGAGGCTCAGAATCACAAATGCAGAAAGAACACAGCATTAATCCTGTGTCCATCCTGCCTGCCCCCCGTGAGGAAGGACGAGGAGGACCTGCAGCTGGTCAGAGCTCAGGTCCCGTGGCCCAGGCAGGGCTTGGCGCTCGCTGACACATGTTGTTTCAAAAGCCTGCGGCCCTCAAGGGAACCGGGTCCTTCTGGGCGGTCCGAGGGGGGCAGCGCCTCTGCCAGTCTTCTCAGGGCCCACCAGGCCTTGTTGCCTGGGCAGCGACCGGAGGGCCTCTGCCTTCTGGCCAGTGTTATTAGCAGCCAGCTGCTTTGTTTGTGCCTCTTACCTGGTGTGTCCAGGTGTTAAGGGTCTGGACTGTGCAGCCACAAGTAACCATAAGTTGTCTTAAAATATACAGCAAAAAGCCAGCCATACTCAACATTCAATCACATCTTTGCTGCAACCTACTTTATATTTCAGGCCTAGACACATTCATTACTTTCAGAGAGAATCTAGCGAGCAAAGACAGCCTCAGAGGTCATTGTGTGTATTTGGGGAGGGGGCAGAGGTTGTCCCAGAGCCAGTTACCAGAACCCAAGGCAGGGGCTGGGGCAGGAGAGGCTGCAGGACAAGGGAGATCCAGTGGGGATGACTGCTGGTGCTCAGGCCACTTTGTCCCTGCTGGTCATTGGGCAAGCACTGCACTGCTCCGGTACCAGGTCCCTAAAACGCCAGTGCTCATACCTTCCCACAGGGTGGATGTGGACATCAAAACGAGGTCACGTGTGTGAGATACTTCAGAAACTATCAACACAATGCAGAGGAGTGTGCGTGGCTATCACTACTCACAGGAGAGGGCACGTAACTAGGCATCAACAGAGAGGAAGGACATTGGAATAGAGTGAGGAGAGACATGGTAGAAAGGTAACTTCACTCATGATGTCCATTATGAAAACAAAAGAGCAAGCCTGCCTTACTGCCTGCTGTGTTCCGAGCACCGCGCATGGCCACTGGCGACCAGTCTCGGTGCAATACTGAGGGCTCAGTGCCTGGTCAGCAAGCGGTCGTCAGCGTGGAGGCGTTTTCTTCTCTTTGACTGGGCAGCATTACTGACCGTGTTTATACTTTAGAAAGATGAATATGGCAGCAGAAGATGAACAAGTGATGAAAGAGACAAACCCAGCGGGTGTGGCTCTGCAGGTCACACCACCAGCCACAGGGACATCAGGAGGCGTGAACTGGGGACAGGCAGACTCCTTTTATTGCTTCACTCTGTTGCGCTTCACAGATGTGTTTTTTACAAACTGAGGGCATAACCCTCCACCAGCAAAGATGACGACTCGCTTTATTGTGATACTGTCTTTATTGCGGGCGTCTGGAACTGAGCCCACATTATCTCTAAGGTGTTCCTTTCTTGTCAAAGGGAGTAGAAAGAAAGGAATAGATGTGAAGACTCACTTAAAATTCACAAAGATAGAGAGGCCAAAAGGAAGGAACATGTCGAAAATAACACCGCATGTTTGAGCTGATAAGCTGGTGTGCAGTGGACAATGGCAGCACTGGTTTTTAGATGTCGAATCGGAGACGCTGGCAGCAGGACCTTCATGTGGAGACACTAGTTGAAAAGCTGACTCCAGAACTCAAGAAGGAGCCCTAGAAACGTGAACATGTCTGGGTCGTCTCCTGGGGGACAGACCAGAAGCCTCGGGTATGGCCAGCATTGACAAGGAAGAGCAGAGAGAAGAGGGCCACAGACAGACCCCTGGCAGGACCACGCTCATGGGACCAGAGAGAGCGGGAGGCACTGACGAGGACTTCAAAGGAATGAATGGTCAGGGAGATAAGAGCAGAGCCAGAGAATTTGTCAGAAAACCACAGACTAGAGTTTTCTACTCGACAGGAAGCTCTGAAGAAAAGAAAGGGCCTGTCTGTCCTCTTCATGGCGTCCACCAGCACATGTTGGCTTGGACGCCTCTGCTCAGGGGGAAAGCCTTTGCTGCCCTGAGCTCCTCCTTGATGACCTTGCCCACCATGATCTTGCCCACCCATGTCCCTCTTTCATCTGAGCTCCTGAAGTATCTCTGTGACCTCTACAAAAGGTTTCCCATCAGACTCTCGAGAGAGATGTATGCTCTTTGAGGGTGTGCTCCTAGGCTGGCACTGTCATACATATCCTTATATCCAGCATTTAGCCTAGTGCCTGGCCCACGTGGTATAGGAGGAAGGAAGGAAGGAAGGAAGGAAGGAAGGAAGGAAGGAAGGGAGGGAGGGAGGGAGGGAGGGAGGGAGGGAGGGAGGGAGGGAGGGAGGAAGGAAGGAAAGACTGGCTGCATCACATGCTAAGGGAGTTTAAGGACAAGGACTAGCAAAGGCCACCGAATTTGTATAATTATAGCTCCTTGTATTGCGCCTCCTAAATATATCCTAAATAGACTTTTTCTAAGTATACTATTGATTAGGCTTTTATTAAAATAAATATGGTAGGTATTCTTTTATCATTTTCATCTGGGGTGAGGAGGATCCTTGAGCCTTCTCGTGGCTTATCTATGCTCCTAGACATCATCGCACCAAAGGGCTTGTACCCCAGGGGAACTAAGAGAAGCCACAAAGCCAGCACCCTGCCCAGGAAACCACCTTTCCTCTTTTTCCCCTCAGTAGTTTTTCCAGCTTTATTGAGGTATAATTGACAGATAGACTTGTAACCATTAAAATGCACAATGTGATGAGTTGATAACACATGTGGAATGATTGCCACAATTAAGTTAATTACACATGCATCAGCTCACTTAATTCCTTTTCTGTATGTGGTGTGAACACGAAATCTACTCTCTTAGCAAATGTCAAGTGCACAACAGGGTATTACTGACCATAGTCCCCATGTGAGCCTTAGATTCCAGGACCGTCTTGTAACTGGAGGTTTGTGCCCTGGACCAACGTCTCCCCATGTCCCCCACCTCCACCCCTGGCCACCACTACGCTACTCTGTTTCTATGAGTTTGACTTTTTTCTTTTTTTTGTTTTAATCCCACCAAAGAGTGAGATCCTCCTCCTCTGTCAGGTTTATTTCTCTTTGTGTAATGTCCTCTGGGATCATCCACGCTATGCAGATGCCATCCGGCCCACCATGCTGCTCTGCTCCGCAGCAGGGCATTCTCCTTCCACCTCTCCTCCATCGCAGGCCCAGAGGCAGAGCAGGGCGGACACCAACAGGGCCCTTTATTTTCTCTGCAGATCACTCAGCATCCTGCTGCTTCTTCCCAGCTGCCTGGTTTAAGAATAAAATGTGGTCCCTTCGGTATCGGTAGCTGTTGGGAAACTAGAATCTCTGAAGTGCCTTGGCTCCGTCTGCCTGTTGAACCATTACCACTGTTAGCATTTGTATTCCCAAAGAATGTCTTCGCGTCGCACCATGCCCAGTGATCTATCAGGGAGTGACGCGGGTTTGGGGAGAACCAGCATCAGTATACTTAAAGTGTTCATTGGGCAGCGTTGCTTATCTTTACCCTCATCAAGAGGGACCAAGATGCTGTGTAGACAGAAAATCAATTAAGCAATAATCGTGACAATTGTTGAAAGGAAGAATTCATCTTTTACAGATTTCCAAGCCTTTAATTTCCATTTTCCATAAAGGATTTTAAAACTTCACAGTCTTAGCTGCTGTTGACGAACGCATCTGCAGTGAAATCCATTTAAAAGTACTAACAGCTCAAAACTATGTTTTATCCCAACACACATTATGAAAACAGGAATAATCATTGCAACAGAAATATAACTCAAAGACTTTTATTGACTTTTCATGTTTAATGGTTATTACTCTGGCTTGTTTCAAGTAATTTTAATAACCACAGTTTATTTACAAAATTCAGACTAATTCTTTTGTTCCCATGCCAACAAAATACATTTGTTCCCAGACAGCTGGTATGAGGCATCATTCTAAAATCTGAGTCGTTAGGAGGATGCAACCACATTTAATTTTGGCCACATTTTACTGTCAATGAGAGTTGGAACACTCGCCTGTATTCTGAAAAGCACGGAAAGCACAGTGTCAGGGACAAGAGTGTTTTTATTAAAATATGCATCTCATCCAAGTGTTCCTTATAGATCAATTAGTCCAGGTGATTTTAGTGGCAAAGCAAGTTAGACATTTGTACCCCAAACCGCCACTTAAAACTTGCAAGATGATCACAGGGCCATTTTAAAAGATAACCAAGCAGCCCCTCTGAGGTGGATGTGCTGTGAGTTTCTTCATCGCTTTCTTGAGATTCTCTTTGTTTTGAACATCCCTGGGCTTGTTGTGCTGGGAGGAGAGGAGGCGGGTCCCAGAAGCAACGCTGCGTGTTTTTAATCCTGCACTTCGCTGACATATCACATCCAAGTGTCAGCAAAGCACCACTGTGCCATTGCATTTTCTACGTTATTCAGTGGCTCTTCGTCCAGGCCAGGCAGTGAACACTGGGGGTGACAGGGCTGCACAGGGCTGTTGGGGTCCAGCCTGCTAATGCCCGCCCAGGGCTGGAGCCCATCTTCAATCCTACAGGGAAGTGATGCGACGCGACAGTCTCACTTCTTTTGGTTTGATTTTTTTTATAGTGTTGGCTTTCATTTTAGTCTTTTTCAAAATTATTTTTGTAATCCAAAATGATTTCATACAAATGACTTACTCCAAGTCAGTAAATTATGGAGACAATTTTTAAAAAAGCAGGACAAAAGCTCAACACCACGTTGTGTTCTGTGCACCTTGACAGCAGGTGGACAAGCAGCATATCAAGCACAGACCTGGGCCCGCAGATGGTCTCCCGGGAAGATGAAGAGCAGATTCCGTCCCCGGGGAATGTCCTGGCAGCGACTAAGCATGGAATTCATGGGGTTGAGTGAACAGCTGGAAGGAGGAAGTAAAAGGAGAGATAAACACAGAGCTGGTGAAAGAGGGTGGGGCAAGGCAGCATGGTTACAAGGGAGAAATGCTTGATGACTAGTTAGTGTGCTGGTCAGGTTCAGAGAAGAGTATCCAGTGTTCTAAGATGCCTTTTCTTAGATTCCTTTTCTACTATAGGCCTGCCAGAAAATATTTCCTTTTCCTGTTGAGAAAGGACTATTTTCAGGTAGAAGCAACTGATCTTGTTTATGTCAAACAAATGACAAAGCAGAGGTATTTTCGAGGCACCTGACATATATCAGTTTAAATTAGTAATAAGGAAAGAAAAGTGATTTTTTTTTTAATACAAAGGAAAATTCTGAAGTTTAAAAAGCTAATTGAATGACCCTGGCCAGTGTGGTTCCTTTGGTTGGGTGACCGACATCCCGTGCACTGAAAGGTTGCTGGTTCCCAGTCAGGCATGTGCCGGGGTTGCAGGCTTGATCCCTGGTAGGGGGCGTGCAGGAGGCAGCCCGTGGATGTTTCGCTCTCACAGCAATGTTTGTGGCTGACATATAGAAATACAATTGGCTTTTGTACAGGTTCCCTTTATCACAGTAAGGAAGTTTCTATTATTACCAAGTCTTTTTAAAATTATAAATGGACGTTCAACTTTATTAAATGTCTTTTTTTCCATTTTGAGATAATAATATGACTGTCCTTTTTTCTGCTAATGCAGTGAACTTCACTGACTGATTTTTAACAGTAACTCAACTTGCATTTCTGGAATGGGCCCCATTTGTTCTTGGTGACTTATCCCTTTTTAGCTTTATGCTGGATTTTAGTTTGTTGATATTTTGTGTAGGATTTTTACATCAGTGTTTATGAATGAGATTGGCCTATAATTTTGTTTTATTTTAATGTTCTCACTGAATTTTGTTATCAAAGTTTGCTGACCTCTGTTTTCTGGAATCCTTTGTGTGATATTGATAATATTTCATCCTTAAAATGTTTGGTAGATGAGGCTACCTGGGCCTAGAGTTTTCTTTGTTGGAAAATTTTTCAATTAATTAGACTAAGTTTTCTTTAGTGATTATAGTATTCAGATTTTCTATTTTAACTTCTGCCTAATTCTCTCTCTTCTCTTTTTGGGGCTATAATTATATGTATCTTAGACCTCCTAACTATGTTCCCTACGTTCTGTATTTATTCTGGGTACATATGTTTTTTTATCCAGCTTCTAGTTTATGATTCTCTTCTTAGCTGTATCTCATGTGATATTAAACCGATTTTTGGTTTTGGTTATTATATTTTCCAGAGCTGTATTTTCTACAGAACTCCTTTTTAGTTTCCTAGTCTGTGCCAAAGTTCACAACATTTTTCTTATTTTGTTTTACATATTTATCTTGGTATTCTCAAAATCTGGGTCTGATAACCATTATCTAGAGTTCACATGCATCTTATTTCCTTATCTTGTTTCTCTTGGCTTTTGGTCATATTGCCTTGCTTTCATATTGTGAATCTGGCTATTTTTGATTGAGTGCCAGATACTTTATGTGGAACCTTATAGAAGTAATTGAGACCTATGATAATGTTAACTTTCCAGGGAGGGTTTACATTTGCTCCCAGGTAGGCAGGTGGTGGCCTTCGTCCCCTCTCAGGGGATGAAGATGATTCAAAGTCGACTTCAGTTCTAGAGAGGGCTGGTCTGTGTCCAGCTCACTCCTACTCCTCGGGTGTGGCCCTTTGGAATCCACCCAAAGCCTGGGATTTTACCAGACACGCCCCTTTAGCGAGTCCTGCACTGCAGTTTGTGTCTCCTTGGCTTTTTTTGTGAGGCTGTTAAGAGATCTGTTCGGTTTCTCAGCCTCTCACCAACCGCTCTAGAATTGGCAAAAGCCCCGTGTAAAAATGTCTCCCTGTGCCAGACTCACAAGCTGTCTTGATTTCTGACATCTCTCACATCTGAGCCCCATGTCTTCCCTGCCTTGCTAGTTCCACACTTCATAGCAGACTTGGGAGAGAATTCTCTGAGCTTCTATTACTAGAAGTGAAAATACAATATTTGCATTTCTGTGAATTGCTTGATCACATTCATTGCTAATTTTTTATTGATTTTGTTCTAACTTAATCTATTGACATTTATTTTATTAGACATTCTGTTTATTAATGATTTATTAGTTAAATAAGTTGCAAATACTTTCCCCCAGTTGCTTATCTTTTAACGCCTATATTCAATAGTTTCTTTTTTTGAGAATTATTTTTCTTTATGGTTTCTCAGCTTTCTAAGGAAGGTCCTTTCTATCCCAAGATTATAAAATATATTCTTTTATTTTCTTCTAGTACTTTTAAGAATTTTTTTTACACATTTAACTCTTTAACCCATCTCAGATTTATTGTTGTATACTACATAGGGTAAGGATTGTGGTAGACAGAACATCTCCCAGGAATCTTGGTTCTCTAATCCCTGGGGTCTGTGAATATGTGCATCACATGGCAGAAAGAGACTTTGCAGGTGTACTAGTAATTAAAGTTAGTGATCAGTGACCTTAAAGTCGGGAGGTTATCTCAGATTATTGGGGTAGTGAGCCCCACCTAAACAGATGGCTACTTAAGGGCAGAGAACTTTCTCTGGCTGGAGACAGAATAGATGTGGCTGAAGGGAGGTCAGAGAGATTCCAAGAGTGAGAAGGATTGCTGATTTAAAGTGGGAGGGGACTCTATAGGGAGGATGCAGGAGGCCTTGCAGGGCTGAGAGAGGCTCCCGCTGACAGCCAGCAAGGCAATGGGGCCATCAGTCCTACAGCCAGCACTGAATTTCACCCACAACCTGAACGAGCTCGAGGGCAGAGTCTCCCCTAGAGCCTCCAGGTAAGTCTAGGCCAGCCAACGCCTTGGTTTTGGTCTTGTGGTACCAAAGCATTGGGGCTCAATGTCATAACAGCTTTGAAAGGGAAGAGAAATTAGTCATTAAAATAATAGGCAGTAGTAATAGAGTTTCTCTTAATACCAAGCAAAGCCAACCTGGTTCATGATTTTGGTGAAGAGAGAAGGGCCAGCTGCTCCTCTCCCCAAATGTTATGTTTTCCCTACCTACTTGCTGAAAACTGAAATTATGGGGGTGGAGGTGAAGGGTCAGGTTTCAGGGGCCAGAACTTTATTTTTCAACTAGTGACTTATTAGTGCAAGTTATTCCTCAAAATGTTCACCCATCAGAGTCTTTACCAAAAGAAAGTTCTGCTAGGTGAATGTGGTGAGAAATGTGGAAATACTGGGCACCAGAATGGGCTGCAGAGGAGGGCAAGTTCTGTGTGTGTGTGTGTGTGTGGAGGAGAGCTTGGGAGGAGGAGCGGGAAAAGGAGAGACCAGGAGAAAAGCATCACCAGACGTTTGGCATGGGGCTGGCCTGGTGGTCCAAAATACCCCATCCAAACCTGTCCTTGGCTAAGAGGGTGGTACCAACTCCTACAAATCAGTAGCACTGAGCTGCGAGAAGAGAACTCATTCCATTTTGACAAAACTGGAGAGGAAGGCAGCCTCTCTCCTTCATACCAGGAGAGCAGGGAAAGGAGCTCTAACTTGTGTGGCTGTAGAGAGCGCTTGGGTTCCCTTTCAGCTGGCGTCATCCCGGGATATTGCTCACCAAGAGCCACATGCAGTCAGGTGGTTTTAGAGTTTTCTCGACCTTCGTGGTTATGAATTATATAGACTTTTAGTGCTTTAACTACAAACAGAGGATTTTCCCGGTGGGGGAGAGGAGTTATGAAGAAAAATGCTGAAATACAAGTCACTGGGGTAAGAAGTTCTCTTGGATGTGGGTGGGGGTTCCTGACGGGGAGCCCAGGGCGTACCACGTGTTGGAGCAGCTCAGCACACCTGGAGGGCCCTGGGGAAGAGTCCAAGAACTACGGAGATGGTCTTGACGTGTGAATTGTGTACAAGCTAAACACCAAATAAAGAAGAACCCCTGGCCCTGCCATTTAGTTTATTGAAATGGAATGACTCTCCTAAGAGTCGTGTCCCAGGTATTGGCCCACTCGGGGCAGTGGCTGCGTCCCCGGTGGCTAGAGGCTCAAGATATTTATTCATGGCCCGGGTGGGTGCTGCGAGGGCTTCACCATTGGGTGCTTTGTTCTCCGTGGTTCTCCAAGTTACTTATCCTCGGTGAACAAATACTACAAACTGATCTTAACCCTGTTTCCACTTTTTTTCTAACTAAGTGCATGACATTTAAAATATACCTGCTAATTTTTAGTCTCTGTGAGACTCCTCTCAAAAGACTTTCTTTTTTCTGCATGAGAATAGGAATGTTTTTTAAATGCATATCCTTAATATAAAAACGCTAGAGGTAAAAGAGAAAGGATTATAGGATTTGGGAGTTTGGGGGAGGGGAGTTAATTGATTTTTTTCTGTTATTTTGTTTGGTTGAGTGGGATTTTATTTATCTTTTGGATTTTTTTTTGGGGGGGGGGGCGGTATGTTGCTTTCTAGTACATCAGGATGGGACCAGAGTTGTAGTCAATCCTATAACATAGACCGACTCAGAAATACCACGTTCTCCCTCACCAACCTCGCCCCGAAGTTGTGATTGCTCTCTGTAATTCACTGGGTCTCTACATTCGGTTCCCTGGACATTTTCCCAAGCTTGTTCAACCATTAGCCTCCTGGACTTCTGGGTTTAAGTACTGTCAGATCAGATTTAAATCATGTGGTAAGGCTCGGTAGGTCCATCATTGTCCTCAATTTAAGAAGCATTATAGAGGTCACGACATTGCTACAAAGAAGGTGGCACTAATCCCTCACTTTATAAAAGGGAACGCTGTGGTATGCATTACAGCGAAGGCACCAGCCCCACCAGCCCCGAGCCCGCGCCAGCCATGTGCTCATTTCCTCTGCGCTGTGTACTTCCAGGGACGGGGAGCACAAAACCAGATGTAAGCTATTTTTCAAATACTCCTCTGACTTAGCATTAAATTTCCCTTAGACCAGATGCCAGTGTTTAAATAATATCCTGAAGGATCCAAAGAGAAGGAATTACTCATCGTGTTTCATTCATATAAAATCTGAAATAAAGGGGAGAGAAGTACAAAGAAACCCAAGTACCTTGACTGTGCCTGGCCGGAGTCGACTCATCGGAAAGGAATATCGCCTCACTCACGAAAGCTCAGAAGTGAAGGCCTCTCTCTCTCTTTAATTATCAATTGAACAGCTCATTATTTATTGGTGCATTTTAGTAAAAACAAAGGCAGGCCATTCTAGCTTCTCTGGCGCAGCAGTATGGTTCTGTTTTCAGGAGATTGGGCAACACTGGCTCTCAAGCGGCTCTGTGCTTCCATCACTGCCACTCGCCTACTTGACAGATTTGTACCTTGCTCTCCACAATTAGCGCTTTGCTGGCTGCATCAATTAAGACAGCAAGTGACGCAAGCCCTGGTCTCGGAGGTGGGTGTTTGCTGCAGTGCTCCCGCAGCATTACCCAGAGCTTCGCCAAGCACGCACACCGCTGGTCCTGAATCACCCAGAGCCAGGCATGGGCCCACCAGCGGCAATATGGGCTCTGGGTGTGCAGGTCTCTTGTAAGAAAGAAGTTGCGTGCAAAAGGCGCCCACACAATGTGAGACAGGCCAGTACAAGGTTTTCCAGCAGGGAGAAGGTCCTCGGAGGTGAAATAGCATGACTTTGTAGTTGGCCCTACCAGAGTAGTGTGTGGTGTGTATGGTTGTCGGTTACTTTCTGCAGCAGCAGGAGATAGCAGGTGGTGGGAGCACCCCGAGCTGGCCAGCCCAGGGGACCCCACAATGTGAGGTGCTATTGTGTAAAGCTAGGTGAAGTCAGCACGGGTGTTCGTGCGGGACGTATGCATTGGAGGTGGGGAGGCTCTCTGAGCGACCAGAGTTGTCGTGCAGGTGACAGTGAGGAGGTAGCCAGGCAATTGGGGCAGATGTCAGGGTGAATGATCCAGTCCAGCCGGTGGGGTGCGGCTGTTTAAATCGTGGCCATCATTACGTCGCTGGCTCATTAGTTGGGCCAGCTCACCGGGTGCAAAGTCAGGGCCCTTGGCAGGGAATCTCAGCCAGGGTCAAATAACCCATTAGAAAGAACTGGTTGAAACTCACACTGGTTTACACAAGAACAATTTTTTGGTTCATGTAACTGAGAAGTAGTATTGGCTTCAAGGGAGGCTTAATCCAATTACTCAAATTATGTGCCCGAAAGCCAGTTTTCCGTCTCTATGTTTTTGCTCTTTCCTTATTATTGGCGCCATTCCTGCAAGTTATGCCCTTGTGTTGCAAGATGACGGCTAGTAGTTCCGGGGCGGGGTTTCAGGCTCTGATCAGCAGAAAAGAGAAAGTTCCTCTCCACTGGAGCTCCTGCAGGAGTCCTGGGCTCCTATTTCACTGGCCCGAACTCTATGTCTAGCAGGACCTGGAGCAGGAGGCAGGGAGAAGGCTGGTCATGCACCTGAACTGGGTGAGTAAAACAAACCCTGGCAGTTCTACAGAAGTCAGAGAAAGCTAGCTGTCTCCACTGCTGGCCTCGGCTGCCAGTGTGCCTCCTGTCCTTACCTCCTGTGTCAGCAGCGTGTTAGGACGGGGTTTGCAAACAAATACCACCAAGTGACACAAGCAGAGTGGGGGTGGAGAAGGTTTCTAGTGAGTTCTAGAAGTTATTAAAATTGAGGCGGTATTATGGGCTGAATGCTTGTTTGCCCCCAAATCCATATGTTGAAGCCCTAAGCCCAGTGCGATGCTGTTCTGAGATGGGGCCTTTGGATGTGATTAGGTCGTGAGGGTGGAGTCCTCGTGATGGAATTAGTGCCCTTATAAGAAGGGATCTTGTTTCTCTCCATCATGTGAGGATACAACAAGAAGGTGGCTGTCTGCAAGTCAGGAGGAGAGCTCTCACCAGAACCCGAGCCTGTGACAGCCACCCTGACCTTGGACTTCCAGCCTCCAGAACTGGGAGCAGTAGCGTCTGTGGCTTAAGTCACCCAGTCAGTGTATTTTGCTGTAGCAGCCCGAGCTATGACAGGTGGGAACCAGGAAGCCAAAGGTGTCGAGATATGTGTCCCTGAGGACATTGAGATTGATAGTGTCAGCAGGATTGAGACAAGACTGCTGGAAACCTTGACATGATCTGTCTACCTGCAATTTATAGCCATTTCATCACGAAATGTGTTGTTTCTACCTCCAAAATGCCCTTCAGTTCCACTCATTTCCATCCTCCCCACTGTCATCTTTGTTTGAATCCTCATCGCCTCGAGTTTGGATGAAATGGTCTCTGTCTAGCTGGCCTGCCTGCCTCTCATCTCTCCGTTATCTTCCTTAGAAACGTATGCTATGCAGCCCTGACATCACGCTTTCCTCTGCAGAAGAATCCCACTGGCTCCCACTCACTGCAGACCTCCACAGTTTTCTGTAGCCTGGACTGTCTGTTGGTATTACTTCCACACACCCCACCATCTCTGTCAGGTGTCAGCTGGGGGCTCTCGGCACCCACACCAGCCACTCACTGTTGCCTTGGCCTTTTTCTCTGAACCTGCAATGTCCTTTCACCAGATCTCTGTGCAACTTCCTGCTGTTCACCTCTGGGAGCACAATCAGCATCTCCCTTCTCCCGAGACCTTCCCACACAATTCCACGACAGAAAGATGATCTTCCCCCACCTTTCTATTACACTTAACTTTGCTTCCCAACAAAATCGTAAACTCCTTGGTAAAAGGGTTTAATGTCTCCTTCATGTTTCACAGAGCAGACTAAGTTGGTGAGCTACTGGGGGCTCAGCATTGATGGGGAGAGGTGAGGCGGGAACCACTGTGCAGAATGCGTGCATCCAGCTTTGTGGGAACCACTGTGCAGAATGCGTGCATCCAGCTTTGTGTATGCTGTGGGCCGGGCATCCTTGAGGCTGCTGCACCAAGCCCAGCCATTTCCCACCTAGCCACCCACCCATCCACCATCTGATTGGCTTAGAAGAGTTTAAATTAAAAAGTTAAGGTTGATCCAGAAATCCTGAGATGGTAGTCGAAAGGCCTGTATGCCTAGGACTAGCCACCTTATGCAATCCTTAGGCAGGCTCACTGACCACCCCACACCTGCCAGACTTCTGACGTTTGCTCCACGTGATCCAGAAACACAGGTGAGCTGTGCCACGGGGAGATCGAATTTGAAGTCTCAGACAAGTCTTCCCAAAGTTCCACTCCATCAAACAATTGCTTCGCCTTAAGGGACATTTAAAGTCTATATTAACCTAATTTCACAAGACAACAACCCTTGTATTTCCAAGGTCATTGGACATGTCAAAGGTCACATAAGGCAATTTTAGGACAGGGAGTTGGGTATTTAAAATCTTCCTAAGGCCAAGAGGAAGCAAGGTTAATTTTTTCAAAACTGAACAAAATGCTAGCATAATGCAAGATAAAATAGTATTTTTATCCCCAAACTCTTAGGCTTTCCGCTGCCAACGTCAGTTTTTTTTCTTCCAAATTTACTAGTATTTTAAAAACTGAATTCACTTCCACCAAATAACATGATAGTGTAACAGGTTACATTTGTGAAACATTCATTTTACCATCCACTAGCATTTCTCCCAAAGAAACTAACATAAACTAATAGAAGATCTGTTACTCTTTCCTACCCATTAGCTACCATAAAAATCTTCTTTCTATCCCTGATCTTCTTGATTAATTACACCTTCTAGTGGATTCTTTTATTTATTTTTATTGTGATGAAAAACATATAACATACAATTTTCTCAATGTTATCTTCGATAGGGGTTTAATCTCCAAAATTTACAGGGAGCTCATACAACTTAACAAAAGGAAGATAAACAATCCAATCAAAAAATGGGCAAAGGACCTAAATAGACACTTCAAAAGAGGACATACAGAAGGCCGAGAGACATGAAAACATGCTCAAAGTCACTAATCATTCGAGAGATGCAAATCAAAATGACAATGAGGTACCATCTCCCACCTGTCAGAATGGCTGTCATCAACAAACTGCAAGTGCTGGCGAGGATGCGGAGAAAAAGGAACCCTCATGCACTGCTGGTGGGAATGCACACTGGTGCAGCCACTGTGGAAGACAGTATGGAGTTTCCTCAACGTCAGTTTTAAATGCATGATACAGAGAAGGCATGAAGCTGCTATGGAGCCCTATGTTACCCACCTAGGCTACACAGAAGGATCCCTCTGAAGCAGCCTCCAATGGTTGGAAATCAATACAAACAAACCATCTAGAATTCGATCTGAGTAAGAAAAGACACCCTTTCTGTTTGTTTTCCCTTATAAATGAGGGAGTTGAACTTTTCACCATAATATGTTTACCTTGTGGGACAAGAAATATGAAGAATGACATTAGTCTTATACCTGCACACAATGTTCTCATGTTAAGAAGTGAGTTTTCCTGTTACTGAAGTAAAGGAAAGAAAGAAAGCTGTCCCAAGAGGGAGGGTCCCACAGCCCTCAGCCACCTTTCGTTTTCTCTGTCTTTTTACTCTCTACCAGGAATTCTTTGCAGACACCATCAGAATATATTTCTAGATTTCAGTCAACTTTTAATACTAAAGCAATGTCTTCAACTGAAAGAACAAAATCTTTCTGCTCTTTATTTGACCTTTGTTGGTTTGATGTGTTTTAAGAAAGTTCTGGGCAACCATTTTATAAAGAATGCACCCAGACATTCCTAGAGGGCATACGGTGAAAATAATAGTGAAAGAAAGATTCGCAGTTCTCCCCTTGGTGGGCCTGACATCCCATTGCTCTCCCCACACAGTTTATTAAGGGCATGTTGAGTTTGTCTGTATTAAGGACAGCGTACTTAAGTTTTTGAAAGGTACTTGAACTGTTTCTAACAGAAATTTTACTTTCACCTGTGTCCAAGTGGACCCAGCCATGTTAATATTTATTCCCAGTTTATCTGATTGGTAGAAGTAGGAACCCCAGTCTCTCTTAAAAGACAAAGTGCACCACTCCCTGGCCCCGTGTCTCATTTGACCTAGAGCAGCTGTAGCTCTGGGTGGGTGAGCCCAGTGTCACGTGGTCAGGTATGTTCCACTTCACACACACTCCAGCCTGCTGACGAAGGTGGAAACAATGCCTTCATGGTGGCAAAAACAACCCGTGTAATGTTTTCAAGCTTCAACTAAATAATGATGTACTCGTACTTTTTAAATAGCATTGGTCTCTAGTAAAACATGCAGCCTACCCTCTGGGGACCCACAGTCCAATAGGACAAAACAGTATGTAAATCAATAATTATAAGATTGTGTGATAATGAAGCAAAAGCAGAGGCTTTGGGGTAATTAGCTGTGTGACTGTGGGTGAGATAGGAACCACACGAGGCCGATTTTTTCATATATAAATATCCATAAAAGTCTCTCATAGAGTTGGTGGGAAGATTAAATGAAATGTAATACATGGAAGGGTGCGGTTGGGTGCCTAATGCATAGAAAACACACAGTAAGTGTCCGTCGTTGATGGTGGTGATTGTCAGATGCATGAGATCCTGAGACATCTTAGAGGAGGGCGTGGTTACCTTGCCTGGAAGGCTGAGGCCTGGAGAGGTGCTGCCTGAGGAAGTGACCGGTGCTCCAGCTGGTCAGGCTGGGAAAGGTATGCAGGGGGCACAGCACAGCCTGAGCAAAGGCATGAGGCCTCGGGGGAAATGCAGGTCATTACGGGGCACATGGTGTCCTGGAAAGTCAGGCTCGGATCCGATAAGAAGGTTCTTAGATGATCTGTGCCTAAGAGATTGTCTGTAATCTACAGGTTTAAAAACTCATTGAAGTGTTTTCACGATGGAGGAGTGGGGAGGGCAAGATGATCAGGTCTGCATGTTAGAGCAATGGCAGCAGTGGAGAGAATCCCGGGAAGACCCACTGGAAGCAGCACAGCTCCGCCAGGATGCTCATTTTGTAATGGAAGTCAGAACCCTTGAGCTTTCCCCTTGTCTTCAGGCTAAAGCATGACCTTGAAAGTCCTAGCCACCCAGTCTCCACCTGCCTCACTCATCCCCTGCCCACCACACGACCTCCATCCACACCTGATCCCTTGATAGTCCCTCAGCATCTTACACACGTTCACCTGTACGTCTCCTCCCTCTTGTCTGTCTAGAAAGTGCCTGCTCATTCTGCAAGAGCCACATAGGGTTCCATGTGTCCATACAGACTTCCATTATCCCTCTGAGGAGTTATCAGGCTCCCCCGTTCCCTTCCTTGGCCTGTTATACTCCAGTTGTGTGTTTGTGTAGCTCCTTTTCTCACGTAAAAGCATAAGGCTCCAAAGAACAGAAACCACTTCACCCTCACTTTGCTCTTCCACATGGAGCTTTGCAGAGTAATCACTCCTGGGCGTTGGTGGGAGACAGATCCTCTGTCGTCCTGCAGAAATCCTACGTGAAGTCGTCGGGTAACTGCATGCTCCCTCACTTTTAATTGAATGAAGGCCCCTTCATCTCTGCTGTGTAAAGGTGAACAGCTCCTGAATTTAGTCAGTGACTGTTCACAATGGTGTTTAGAAGTTTTCTGCTCTGAGGTTGTGGGGTCTCTGTTCCCATTCGCTGGGAGGTAGGGAGATCCTTGCACAAAATCGTCATCAGTGTTAACTGGAGCCGTCTAAGTCAGTCCCGGTTGCAATAGCAGGACAATGACCGCCTTTGTATTCCTGTCTCGCGTTGTGTGCAGAATGCCATATCTGGCAAGAAGGGCCTGCTCCAACATAAGGAGGTAATTGGTGTTTGAGGGGAGATTTCACTTGTTTATTATGGCCGAGCGGGAGCATGCAGAAAGAATGAGCAGTCATCGCTGCCTCTTTTGAAAGATGCTCTCCAACCAGGTCTCTGAAAGGAAGGAGGTCGGGCACTATAAGCAAAGGTGAAACTCACCCTGCCCTCCCTCCCCGGTGTTTTCCCCAAACCCCTTCTGAGATGGAGCTTACAGAGTAAGCGGGCAAGATGCTCGCCTCTGACATGGATAAGCTCGGCCCGCCGAGTCTCCATGCTCTTCAACATGGACCTCCCAGGTTCCCCATTCAGCCTGCCTCACCCCTTCCCCGGAATTGCTGCACGGCTCATAGCCCTTTAAGACTGACTGACACCAGCCTTTCCTTGATGGAAGGGAGTGTCCATAGTGTATATCAACCTAAGTGAAGAAAAATATTAGGAATGGTCTTATTAGGAGGAAAAACAGTAGAAATAGTAACCAAACGTATGTATTCTAGTGAGAAGGAGCTGGCATTTAATTTCAGGAAAATAAGAGAGGCATGACTCACTTCCTATGGCAACCCGGTAAAGACAGTCAGATAGTGAGTAAGGGGAGAGACAAAGAGGAGGGAACAGCCAGGATGAAACACACCCCCTCCTCTGGGGTAAATCTCTGAGATCACTTTTGATCTCGGCAGCCTGCAGGCCCTGGGGTTCGCCTCTGATTTTCCCAGCTTTGAAGCTGGCCTGCTTATTAATAGCCACCGCGATGACAGAATCTGCTCTTTGTATTTAGGAGGAGGTTTTGTGATTGGTTTACTCGAGACACTGAAGATCCTGTCATCTTAAGACAAAGACTGACTTAACACCAACACTCGTGTGCTCTGAGGCTTGGGCTCATTCATTCACTCAGCACGTGTATTGAGCTGCAACCCCATGCCAGGCACCATGCTCAGGGCCGGGCTGCAGCAGTCAGCCAAGCAGACGGTCTGGAAAGGACGAGACAGCGAAGGTTTCAGGCTTCAGGCCACAGGGTCTCGGTCAGGACCCCTCAGCTCTGCGCGGTCATGCCGAAGCAGCCACAGCTAATCCGTAAACAAATGAGCATGGCCGAGTTCCAATAAGACTTTATTTACAAAAACAGGCAATGGGCCAATTTGGTCGGCAGGCCCAAATTCTCCGACCACTATGTATCCACCTAAGGGATACATAGTCCATGTTGTTCAATTGGGACTATTTTGGTTGTAAGGACAGAAAATCCAATTGGAACTGACAAATCTAAGGACGGGCTGACTTCAGGTGCAGCTCGCTAGGGGCCCAGGTTTCTCTCTAGTTCCCAGCGCGCCCTCTGCACTGGCACCACGCTCAGTCCTGCGCTCTCTGTGGCAGCAAGACGGCTGTCACGCCCAGAATGACACCCCGGTGGAAGCCCAAGGGATGAGCTTCCTGTCCCAGCATCTCTGTGACTCTGGTTACCTCGACATGGATCACAGCCCCACACCCCAAGCAGCCATTGCGTGGGGGAGTGGACGACTGGCGTGGCCTACCCCCACGCTTCAGCCCGGGACCTCGGGTGGCACAGAGTGGGAGGTGGAATGCAATGACTAGAGGACTCCTGAGTGAATGCTGGGGACAAAACTCACAGCTGTCCCCTGCACATGTCTGTGCATCCTGAATGGGTACCTCCGGGCCACCTTTGCTTGTAGGAGCTCTGTCTCTAATAGGGTTTCAGTTCTTCATCTCCATCAGGAGCTAAAGCATACAGCTTACAGGCCAAATGCTGCCCAAAATTTTAGTATTTATTCACACACGTTTATTTCACGCCACAACCTTAATCTTCTGACTGGATGTTTAAAGTCTTTGATTCACGAACAGATCGGCACCGTTGATTGGTGATTTTCTGGCCTGCGACTGTCTTACGCATTCCCCACCTTTTCTCTGTGTGAGTCCTCACCAGTGGGCTTACAGACCCACTTGCTCTGTGGTGTCTGAGTCTTTTAACCACCTGGTCTGGATCCAGAGCATCTGCACCTACTCACAATGCTCGGTTCTTCGTGCGCAGGCCGGGTTTCCTCCGGCACCAGGAAACCGCTCCTCCGTGCTCCGCTCCCACAGGCTCCCACTGCTGAGCTGCTGCCGCCTCACTGACCAGCGCCCCTCCTCCCGGGGAGCCCCAGGCCCATGGAGCCCCAGGCTTCACTCCCTCGGGTGCACGCGGGGCCCTTGAGCTCAGCCTCGGGTTTGAGGGGACACCAGTTGGAATAAAGAGCCGTAAGATAAACCCACACTGGAGGGAGAGGGGAAGTGAGTCTGTTAAAGGCTGTTAAGAAAATTGCGGTTACTATTTCCGTTTTCACTTTACGCGTTGGAATCACAGAGCACCCTCCTCAGAGCGGCTCTCTCGGCAGTTGCTGTGGCAACACAGAGCCCCTTAGCCCAGTACAAATGAAATTGCTCAGAAGGCAGTGTGTTTCTTCCCAGCTGCACGAGAGCATTTTGTTTTGCTCCATCTTTTACTGCTATTTCTTTCACTCTTCTTCTCCGAACCACATTGGAATTAAACATAAACCTATCTGCTCACTTCCCTAAAAAGCCCCTGCAAAACCTCTTTGTTGCACAATGGCCCATCTTCAGAAACATCCTCCCGTTTCTGCTTGTATTGTATGTCACCCTTCCCACAACCTCCTTCCCTGTGCCCCACCTGCCCGCCTCTCACCGCCTTTCACTACCCGAAGAAGCCCACTGTCTTCTTGATGCTCTCTACCTACCCCAAGCCCCCACTACAGTGCCCACCCATGTTCACCCTCCTTCAGAGTACATATCTGTCCCAGAGCTACCTGTTCCTGCCCCAGCTCCTACCCTACAACCAACCCACCAGGCAGGCTCAGCTTTATGGCCTTCAGCTCAGCCTGGTGTGAGGACAGGGTTCTGAATAAACTAATCCACAGTGAGGGGAGGCATCTGATATCTCCCTTCACCCTCCACGCATTTCCAGTTGGTGGAAATCCAGGCTGGATGGAGAGAGACTTTTGATGAGCTCCTTCCCTTCCATGGAGCGGGGGCTCCCGCCTGGGAGCCAGCGCTGTCAGCAAGGGCCTGAGAAAGTCCCCACACGCCGACCATCGTCAGTAGCCGGGAGATATAATACGGCTCAAAACCAGGTACTGCTGTTTTCCAAATGCATGGAGGTTGTTTTAAGTATAAATTACAAATTGATTTAAAATCTATTCTGAATCCATAGCAGCTTTGTGTCATTATACACAGTCTTAATAGTGGTCCCGGGGCGATGCAGGAAAGTGGCCATCGAGGAGAGGACATCAACAGGGTCCTTACTCGGTTCCTTTTCCTCTGCTTGCCCGGCCCCCAGAACGCTTGTCTGGACTTTGCAGGGCAGTATCAGGCACAGTCACTTCCTGAACTGCTTCACTCTCACCTCAAAATACAACAATAAATGACTATGTGTTTCATTTAAAACATGTGAAAACCACCACAGCACTTACCAGCAACAACTCACTACATGGCTCCCCTGTTTGCTCCTCATTGAGCGTGAACTTGGGACTGTGTACATTGAAGCAATAAAATAACCTGCTCCAGGCTCCGTCCAGAGGTTGTTTATGCAAAGCTGCCACCTCCACTCACGTGCTGTTTGTTACACAGCAGGAGGTGACATAGCTTTGACATGTTGGCCTGATTAATTGATACAGCGTTTTTCAAATAAGAACCCCATTAAATATGTTTTAGTTCTCCCTACACATTTTCAATGAAATTATAGATTTCCAAGGTTTACTTTTTTCAGCATCACTTTATCTCCAAAGACCCTCTTCACTTGAGTCAACTACATATTCTGTATACTTTGTAGTCTCTCATTTATGCAAATGGGTATTTGTCTGATTACCCAGGATATAACTTTTACTTAAGTGGAATGCTGAACTCCAGGCATGGGTGTTCTTAGTCTTCATCCCCCATTTTTAAACTTAAGGGAAATATTGTCACTGCTCTGCCTTCGAGGGAAAGATGGGCAGTGTGTTGCCATGGTGCAAAAACTGCTATCTTCGGTCACATGGGTACCATGTTACACCCATTCCATGTCCACTCAGCTTACAGGGGTCTTACTACATCATCGGAATGTCATTGTTTGTCATGGTGCCCTGGTGTTCTCCTTTTTCTTTCTAAAGGTGAGAATGGGAAGGAAAGTGGAGAGAGAAGTAACCTGTGGAGAGAGGGAGGCTTATGTCTCTTTGGTGTGATGTGGCTGAGGAGCTAGAAGAGCAGATGATTGTACGCGGTGCTTTCTGAGGGCAGTGGGAGTGGAAATGAGCCACAGCAGTACTAGGAATTCCTTCCAGAAGTCCTCGAGTGAGAACAGACTTTGAATTTTTCTGCATTTAATAGTCTAGTCACACACTACCTACTAATGAAAGTTAATGCTCACATCTAATAATAAAATAGATTTATATGTAAAACGTTTGATCTCCCTTAGTGAAGGAAGTGTATGTCCATCAAACTCTTTGCTTAGATCAATTCACATGTGAGCAGGCAGGAAGAAGAGAGAGTCAGAGGTGGGATAGAAAAATGGTAGCAGAGGTCAAAAGTGATATAAAGGACTATAAGCTAATTCTTTTCTTCCTCTTATATTGCCATATGACACACTTAGATATAGCCTTCACTGCCTGAATTCAAATGTGTGCTTGTGTGGGGGATTTGTGGAACTTTCATTTTAGTTTGGTTTGTGCCTTGCACTGGTATAGATTTTTAAAATTAGTCTTCTACATAAATCATTAATAAATTAAAATGTTAAGCTAATGGGAGCCATATTGGAACCAATTGCTGCTGTCCTTGTTGTTATATTGCACTTTTTAAAGACGGAGCAAACACAAGATGGATGTCTGGAAGGAAGTAGTAGTCCATCCCACCGCCTTTCCCCAGCCCCTGTTAGGTTTGGGAGAACACCAGTGTTTCGTGGGTAAAACGGCTCTAACTGCTCTAACTGTCTGTGAGTTCCCTTTCCTTCTGGGGTGGGAGAAACGTTTCAGCATCTGGAAAGATTGCTTGAGGAACTGCAGAGCATGGTGGCTAAGGACACATGCTTGAGAGTCAGACTCCTTGAATGCAAACCATGGCTTATGGCTCTGGGCTCACTCCCTGGCTGTCAGAAGGATCACACTTATTAAAACACTCAGACTTGGATCTGGCACATAGAAAATACTCCATAAATGGTTGCTGGTGGTAACATCTTACAAACAGAGTGAACCAGATTGGTTACAGTTTTCTATGACTTTACTAAAGTAACAGGGTTCTGCTTGGTATAATGATTTTTAAATTCAGGATTTGGGTTTAAGGATTCAGAGTTGTAATATTTTTCTGATTGGTAGTCTCACTTATAGGTGAGGTAATTTTAGATTTTCCAAGAGCTCATTTTAAGTTCACTCAGATTCACTGAAATCATAAAAGCTAAAAAGAAAGGAGTAGACAGGAAGTAGAAATGCCTAGATCCTCAGTAAAAGTTGGGAAATATAGCATACTGAATTTAAAAAGGGATGGAAGGGATAGTGGTGATCAAAGAGCAACGTTGCTCAAACAATTTTCTGCTGTCTGTGGCCGAGCCTCCAATAGGGGGAGACCATCAAATGTGAAAAGTGAAGTGGGGGCAAGAGTCAAGAAAACTATAAGCATCAACTAAAGGGTTTAAGTGCGGGGCTTGACCTCCAGAGCACTCAACACTGAGGGAAGAGCTTACTGGTACGCTCCCTACCTCAATATTGGTGGCTCCATTCAAAAATGAGGTTTAATTTTTTTAAAGAAAAGGGAACTAGCATAAGGTCCTTGCTAGACTGAGAGAGAAAGAAGGAATGTAAGAAAAAAGCTAATAAAAAACACAGATCAAATGGGAAGTTACCCAAGAAACAGAGGGAAGGTTCAGACAAAGTATAGTTCTTTATAACAAACGTTCCTTCACAATGTCAGAGCATTTACAAAACACGCTCACATATCTCTCTGTCAAGGAAAAAGCTGGGGGGAGATAGAGAAGAAAAAAGAAGGGATATGTGTTTAAAGAGGATATAAGTCAACAGACAGAGATGAAAAGTGATCTCTCAGATCTTAGGGAAAATAGTAGACAAAAATCAAAAGATTACTGAGATTAAAACCATATTAGAAGAAACAAAAATAGAAAAATTATAACTGAAAACATCCAAGGAAATACAGTGATCAGACTAAAGGAAATCCCACAAAATGAAAGGAAAATATAAAATAGATATAAAGTTATAAGAAAGTAAAACAATAGCCCTGACCAGTTTGGCTCCGTGGATAGAGCGTCGGCCTGCGGACTGAAGGGTCCCAGGTTCGATTCCGGTCAAGGGCATGTACCTTGGTTGCGGGCATATCCCCTGTAGGGGGTGTGCAGGAGGCAGCTGATCGATGTTTCTCTCTCATCGATGTTTCTAACTCTCTATCCCTCTCTCTTCCTCTCTGTAAAAAATCAATAAAATATATTTTAAAAAAAAAAAGAAAGTAAAGCAATAGATAAAAGTATAATTATGGAAGATTACCAAAGAAGAGTCTATACATGCAAAATTTGTATTCTTGGAGAAAAAAGCAAATAGAAAAAGATTCATATGTAATATGAACACAGAACAATAATAGAATACAAATAATTCTAACAGAAGAAACTTTTCTTCAGAGAATTGAATTTAAAGATAGAAAGGGCACACACAATGTCTTGGGAAAATTGATACAGAATAATTAATACCAAAACATATTGCAGTGAAGCTACTGAATCAAGGAAAAAGAAAATCACATGGGTCCTGGCCAGTGTGGCTCAGTAGGTTTGGTGGCGTCCCGTGCATGGAAAGATTGCTGGTTCGAACCCAGTCAGGCACATGCCTGGGTTGCAGGCTCGATCCCCAGTGGGGGGTGTGCAGATGCAGGAGGCAGGCAATTGGTGCTTTGCTCTTTCTTTGATGTTTTTCTCTCTCCCTCTCCCTGTCTCTCTAAAAATCAATAAAAATATTTAAAGAAAAAAAGAAAGAAAATCACATGGGCATCCAAGTAGAGAAAGAAAGTCATATTCAATATGGAAAAAATTTTAACCTGGTTTCAGACTTCACCATAGCTATCTGTAATACCAGAAGACATTGAAAAAATGTCTCTAAGTATTGAGAGAAAGTGGGATTGAAGAATTTTTATACCCAGCCAAGTAGTCTTTCAAATGTACAGGCAAGTGGGCAGACTTTCTTAACAACCAAGGTTACAAACAGACACGTATCCTTTTTAAAGAAGTAATAGCTCAAAATTTCAGAGCCAATGTTGAGTGATAGAAAAATATAGTTAATAGTAGCCTGTGAACCCTCAATAAATGTTGGCCTTAAGATCTGATTTATAAAGCATGTGTTTTCCTGCACTTTTGCCTTTCATTTGAGTCAGCTGACAGATGTAACTATCAGACTTAAGTCCAAGAAGAAAATGTGGGAAAAATCAAATATTGCATCAGTGGGAAATATCATGTTTCATTATTTGCTTTTCTTTTAGGTATAAATCACAAGATTAAAACATTAAAAAAACACTTTGCCAAAAAGTGAAAAATTATATTCTAGCATGTTCACCATGGGCTTTTAGTAGGGAATGAAATGATTAGAACACATTTCTTTCTTAATTCAGTTCAGTAAAAAAAAAAAGCTGGGAATTAAAGACTAGTAATTTTAAATCATCCTCAGTAAATCCATGGACTTGTCTAACTGAATTTAGTTATGCATATATTCATAGTAATTCCTTTATTTCTAGATATGTCCACTGAATTATCATTTACAAGATATACTGCAAGTCAGCTTTAATATTCAGTTAAGTCATACACAGCACCATGCAACGGATTTTTAAATTCTATCGTGTCTCAGATTAGGAGGAAGAAAAAGAAAGAATGATAGCTAGCTAGATAAAGACACCGAGACCTATACACTCACATTCATGCTCATACTCATGGACCTCTTCATCCTGCTCCGGGCATATCTCTTCCACCTGCCCCACTTGTCTCTTTCTTTAGCTCTGAGCGAGATGAGTGGGATGAGCCCTCAACCTCTCCCCTACCAGCCTGTGGCCATCAGTTGTTGAGCACAGAGCTGACTGTGTCTGGAGGGAGAGGGAAACCCATGAACTAGAGCTGCTCACAGTGACGAGGGCACTCTGGTCTCCCCACGGTGCGGAGACTTGGAGACAGTGGTATAGATTATCCTTCATTCATATCTTCATAACCATATGGATTCTGTCGAGCGCCCAGGTGCCTAGCCCTGTTGGGGACATGTCTTAAAGCAGTGACGGGCTGCGAATTGTCCTCCAATCACAGTGTGTTGTGATCATGGCCCACATCCTGGTCAAGAAAAGGTATGGGGTTAGCCCAGTGTGTGCATCGTGATGGAGGAGAGAGCGCAGGTATTGTACTTCTCCAGCGCTGAACACGGTGGCACCAAGGGTTTTAAAGAAACAAACTGCTGGTACAGGTACTGTCCCTGCCAGACTCACAAGGACAAGCTGGGTACCTTTTGAGTTTGTACTGTGCTTCCTCTTATTTTCTTATCTGGTTTTTGACCACGTGTAACAGATTTATCTTTGTGATGAATAGGTATTATTCTGGGATTTGTTAAAGTCAAAACAGTAGTTTCTGTGTATATAAATAAGCTGTCTTTTTTTTCCCACTTTAGATAACTTACATACGACAAGAATATGAAACAAAATTCAAAGGGTTGATGCCAGCTTCTCTAAGACAAGAACTTGAAGACACCATTTCCTCCCTGAAGTCACAGGTAATTACCAGAATCCCGCATTCCCGGGGGTATAGGGGATTTATCCGGAAAAGACACTTGCACATAACGTCCATCCTGAAGTGAAGCCAGAAACCCATGTGATGCCCCGGCATGGCCTGCACCCAGAAGGAATTGTTGTTGTTGTTTTTCAATTTTTTCTTACTAGTTTAAGAACCCATTGTCTCAATAAGATTTTCTTAAAAGCACCCTTGAAATTGAAAACTTACGGTCACTTTTATTCATTTAGTCTACATTCCTCTACGGCCTCACCCTTTTATTCTTGGTGCCAGGCCCAGAGTGCCATCGCTTAGCACATTGCTGACTCCTGGGTGTGTACATGTGGCGAGAAACAACGCACAGTGAAGTCAGAGTATTTCTATTCTGCTGTATTTTAATGCATTTTAAATTCAAGGCAGAATAATGACAAGGTATTCAAACAATTAGGTTAAATATTTCTTGCTGAAATGTGTAGTTCTTGGTAATTTATAAAATAAAATATGAGCGATAAAACCAATTTAAATGTATATAGTTAAAGTTCCAACATAAGTTTCCTCTATAAAGTCATATATATATATATATATATATATATATATATATATATTTCTCTATGTTTTATATATTGCTTGTCTACTGAGCTTTTTTAAACTCTAAAATGAGAAAGAGTTCACATATTCTCATTTCTAACACACTTAGAAATTTAAAACATACATTTTTTTCATACAACAACTATGTTCCCTCTGTATTTCTAAGAATCTTTGTATGGCTGAGATTGATTAAAACACTAGCCAGGACCCAGAATAGCCAAAAACCATTTTGGAAAATAAGAATAAATTTGGAGGATTCACATTTCCCAATTTCAAAACTTACTACAAAGCTATAATAATCAAGACAGTGTGGCATTGGTTAAAGAAGAGACATACAGAGCAATGGAGTAGAATTGAGAGTCCAGAAAAAATGCCTACATTTGTGGTCAGTTGATTTTCAACAAGGGTTCCAAGATAGTTCAATGAGGAAAAGATAGAAAGAATGTTGCTGTTACAATTGGATAACCCACATGAAAAAGAATGAAGCTGCGGCCCTTATAAGTTATACACAACTTAACTCAAAATGGATCCAAGACCTAAACATACTGGTAAGAGCCCAAACTATAAAACTCTTAGAAGGAAACGCTAAGAAAAAATCTCAGATAAAAAGGGAAATCTTTGTACCTTAAATAAGGTATTTTTTCAACGATGAGACCAAAATTACAGCAGCAGGAGAAATAAATAGATGAATTGCACTTCATCGACATGTAAAACCTTGTACTTCAAAAGACACCATCAGAAACTGAAAAGTCAATCCATGGGTTTGCAAGTTACTTATCTAAGAAACTTTTTTTAAAGACCACATTTTTGTGGGGAAAGGCTCCATGAGGGAATGATGTCTTTGCTCTCTGTGCCATGGATGGTGCCTGGCACATAGTAGGTGCTCGGTAAGTGTATTTTCAACAGAAATGGATGATGTAGTTTGATGGCACTCACATAGCTATTTATCATGTGCAAGACAAAATGTGGAGCAAATTTTAGCCATTGCTTTTCTATTTCCCTCAGTAAAAAGCCTCTTCTCTGAAAACGAAATGTCCATTCTATCTATGCTGCTGGCCGACTGCTGCTTCTGTGGCTGAGAGGTTTGGCTGTGCTCGCCCCTGCGTAACAATGGGTCCTACAGGCGAGTGCTGCCCTAGGAAGGGCCACCTCCTCTTTGTTTAGGTGAAAAGCTCCCTGGAGTGTGGTTTTACCCATTAACCTTGTCGGAGAGCTTCCATAGGGTCAGCTAGGTAAGGCCTGGCACCTTCAGAAGAGTGTTTTTTAGAAAAAAGAAAGGAAGGAAGAAATCTGATACCCACCTGCAGGGCTTCTGTTGTCATTCATATCATTTCAAACTGGATGTTGACCCAGAGAGAGAGAGAGAGAGAGAGAGAGAGAGAGAGAGAGCCATTGCCTGGGCCTCAGCATTGGCAGCTGCATGGGAGGCACGCCCGCAGAGCGAGCACATTTAGTGGGAAGCACAGGTGCCTGTGTGTTTTGAAAATTGTTGGAATTCCGATTGCAAAGCACCATGGGGGAAGGGAAGCTGAAACGTGCGATCCTCGCATCTGTCAACATTATCATTGTCCTGTGGGCCATGTGAGCAATTGGATAATATTAAGATGACGGTGATAATACAACTAAGGGGAACCGAGGGAGCGCTTGGCTATGGACCCACTTAGAGAGACTGCTGTCCTCGCGCGTGAGCACTTTCTCTGTTCTGCCAGCTGTACTCTCCTGCCTAACTATGTCTCCGAAGCAAGCGTTGCCATGGTTTCAGTTCAGACCAAAGAGACGAGAGTAAACAATTCCAAAATGATCAAATACCACTGGCTCTTGATTCCATCAAGCCATGGTACACGTTATCCCCAAACAGTTTCTGCTTGGTCCTAGAAGGTGCTCTTGAATTTATAATAGAAATTTATGCTTCAGAATAATCAAACCACGTTGTAAAGGTCTGACTTCAGAGAATATGCTGAGCCACCTAGTCTCCTCCACCCCCCACCACCCCAGCTGTGAGCTCTGCACTAGGGGAGGCGGTTCTGATAGTCGCTCCACCTCCTCCTCATGACCTTGGGAGGCGTCTGTCGTTAACCCCGTTTTGCAAATGAGGCATCAAGACTTTAAGTAACTTTCCTAGAGCCATAAAGGCCAAAGCAGGAATTGAACCCGAGTTGGCATAACTCCAGACAAAACCCAGGCTCTTTCCACTACAAAATGCTGTCTTCAACCTCAGGGAATCCCCAGGATGGGTTGAGGTTTCCAGAAGGCCGTAATTTTCTCTCCACTCACTCATTCACTCATTCACCAGCTGGGGAATACCAGCTCCACACCCACCCTGTGAAAGGAACTGGGGGCCAGAGACGAGGAAATGTCATCCTCACCCTCCGAGAGCTCCAGGTCTCAGGGAGCGATACGAAAACAACCACAAGGCCGTGCAAGCAGTGCTGATGAGTAGAGCACAGGAATGCCGAGGAGGGGCCCGAGGGTGCCCAGGCTGGGGCGGGAGCAGTTGGGAGGAGCCGCAGAGTTCAGTGACGTTTGAACCACATAGTGGAGGATGGATAGGAGATAGTTAGCCAACTATTCCAAAAGAGGAACAGCCTGTGCCAACAGGTACACAAGTTAGGGACGGTGGGAAGGCGTGAGGGGAGATGGAGCTGCAAAGAGAGGCCAGATCACAATGGCTCTGCGTAGGCATTTGAACTTGATTCTGTCGCCTCTGGTGGGCTTTCGGTGGGGATGCGATGTGATCCGATGTAGAAACACAACGTAACATCCAGCAAATCCTCTGAGTTTCATCTGGGAACCACACTGTTTGCACATTATTGCTCTTTAAGCCACATCAGCTCCTCTCATACAAGGCCTCTTCTCCAGGTGAACTTTCTGCAAAAGAGAGCGTCCATCCTTCAGGAAGAGCTGACCACCTACCAAGGCAGAAGGTATGGCCGTGATCAGAATGCTTGCTGATCGCTGATCGGTTTGCGTGGTTTGCACCTGTGAGTCTCCTGTCTTGACAGTCAGGTCTTCATTAACATTCTTAAACATATCAATTTTGAAAAACAAAGGCTTATTTTTAGTAAAGAGCCTGTCTCTGAGAAGTCACCGCCTCTTGTAATCACAGTGCTTAGTCAGGACGATCAGAAGGAGATGAGAGAATCCGCAGGCGTCTGCAAGCCCGGGCCTCACCTGGGTCGTCGGGACAAGAAGTTGTCTTGCAGCCCGGTTGCAGGATTAAGGAGGCAGTGTGATCCTTTTAAGATAGCGAGATGACGCAATTCTTCGTGTGGTAGGCCACATCTCCCAAGTCCTGTGTCCCGTGGGCGATTGGAGCTCTTACAGATGTTCTCAGACCAGAACAGATAAAAGAGGAGGGGCCACTAACTGTGCGGGAGAGTGGGGGAGGGGAGAGGGGAGAGTTCAGTGATTCAGTGATGTCACCACACTCCCAGCGACTCAGTGCCCCAGGTGTACTTCTCAGGGAGTCACGGACCCTCTGTCAGAGGTTCCCAGAGACATCGTGACACAGACCACGTTTACCTGCTGATGTAGTCACACTGCCCCCCTCTCTGCAGGGAAAGACTGAGCCATTATATAGCATTACATTAAAGTAAGACCCTGTGCATCATGAACTTCTCAAAAGATGCTGTTGCTTGGTGTAGAGAGGAGTTGACTCCTCATGGGCACAGATGATGACACTTTGATATCAGACATTTTTAGCCTCCTTCCATCCAGCTCCTCTTTTTTTTTATAAATATGTTTTTATTGATTTTGGGGAGAGAAGGAGGGGGAGGGAGGGAGGGAGGGAGGGAAGGAGAGAGGTAAAGAGAGAAACATCGTTTGGTTGTCCCCCACACACGCCCCAACCAGGGATTGACCTGGGTATGTTCCCTGACTGAGAATCACCACCACCACCTTTTGTTTTTTGTTGTTGTTGTTTTTGTTTTTTAAAAGATTTTTATTTATTTCAGAGGAAGGGAGAGGGAGAGAGATAGAAACATCAATGATGAGAGAAAATCATTGATTGGTTGCCTCCTGCACGCCCCCTACTGGGGATCGAGCCCACAACCCAGGCATGTGCCCTGGTTCACAGGTCAGTGCCCAACCACTGAGCCACACCAGCCAGAGCCTATCCAGGGCCCATCCAGCTCCTCTTGAATGAAAACATATTTTATAACTGACATGCCCATTAGATCTAGAGCAGGTCCTAACTGAGATTTCGGATTTCCAGGTAACTGTGAGGATTCACCCGAGTAACAGAGCATAGATGGCTTCCGTGTCCAGGCTGTTCTGTGGACTGCTAGCAGGTTTGAAGATTTGGATAGTGTGACGTAAACTGTGAGATCAGTGGCACTTTTTTAATACTTAAGTGTAATTAAGATCATAAAAACATGCATCACTCATATACTACTAGGGTGGTTTAATTTGTGTCTGCCTAAGTTATTTTTTTAACACTCCTTTATCTTTTATCTTCATACTGTGTGTTTGAGTGTGTTCTGAGAATTGCTTATATTGGGAAAAGAAATGATTTCCTATAATTTGTCTGATTAATGCTATCGCATAGAATTTTACCTGTTGCATATGATCAAAATCACGTTTTGTAGTATCATATCAAAATTTTTAACATGTTTACATTGTTTTCATGTTCGTATTCATATTTTATTAAAGCATTGTTTTCTACTTGTCAATTTTATTTCTACATTTTGTTGCATCTCGTTTGCTAAAACAAATATGACCTCTGCATGGTATTTTCCCTAGAAAGTACTGACAATCTCAAATTATACTGGAGGGGGGGGAGGAATACCTTATGTCGTGGCAAGGATCACATCCATAAGCGGTGTGTTTATTTAGGTTAAAACCCCCTGGGTTACCTGTCCAAGTATTTGTCATGTTGGTCTCTAAGCTGATCCAGGGGCAGAAGAGTGTAAGAATTTTAAGAGCAGCTATGATTTTATTGTGACTTCCTTGATCTCTCTTTCATGGTGGTGGTTTTCATTATGATATTAGTGGGAGCACGTGGGCAAGGACACCCAACACACTGGCAAGTGTTGGCACCATGACCTGCGATGGGTCCGATGGATCCCATTTTCACGGTGAGGTAATGTGGTCTTGCTCCCAGGCGTGGATGCTTCTGGCACTGCCCGAGGCCAGTGAGCTGTTCAGTGCGATTGGTTAGCCCTGATTTGCAGAGGAAATTGTGAACTGCGGTGGGAAATTGTGAACTGCGGTGGACGGATGCTCACTATGCTTTGGACTTGAGGCACTGAACGTCTGGACCGTGGGCGGGGCTGGTCTGGACCGTGGGCGGGGCTGTCATCGTCGGGGCTGCCATAAAGGACCAGGCCAGACTTTTATTTACACTTCTTCAAAATGCTTTTCTCTTTCCCACGCCCAGTTCTATTGTTTGCTGCCCAAGGATTAATTACCCTCTTTTGCACTGTAACTGAGACATGGAGACGATAAGGAAGCCACTTCCAAAGCCAGGGCCATGGGCCCAAACGCTGCCTCGCGGCCAACAGTGGGAGGCCTGGCATTCTGGCACGAAGTCATGGGTGCCCGTCGGCTCTCTGCCTGGTCATGTTCACCCTGACTCCTCCTCCAGAAATGTGTTTCCACCCTTCAAAAGATGAGATGTTTCTTGCATATACAATAAATCATGGTCCAGCTTAAAAATTATCCAGGTGACAGCAAGATTATAGCAGATGCTGTTAAAACCGCCCGTCCAATGAGGACCATGATCTCAGACTAGGATTTAGTACTCGCAGGGAAAGATTAGGGCCACGTGACTAATTTAACTGCTTCTCTACAGTTTGTGAAAAGCGGGTTGAAGCTCACCAGATTTCACTAGTACGGTTGTTAGCGGCATGACGTGAAAACCTTTGTGAATTGCATTGTGTGCTGGACTTGGAACTTCCACTCCAGAATATTTGTTTTCCATGAGTAAATATCAGTAGGTGTTTTGGAAGTTTGCCTGCTATTCTTTCTTTTCCTTATTTCAAGGGTTATGAAATTACAAACACTGGTGAACCTTTGACATTCCCCAGATCCTGTTTCCTCGCCGAAGCGTGTCTTATACATCTGGGAGTAGACAGCTGAAACTTTAGGTCAGCTTGATTGTATGTGATAGGAATACGGGGCTGACACTAATGTTTCTGTGAAGGTCCTCTGACAAAGGAAGAGAAAGGAAAATGACGCTTGGCATGTTTAAAATTCCTTACAGAATTGAGCACTGAATACATAAATGGCTACTGAAAGAGAAGGCAAGTACTTAGGAATTAAATTATAAACACCGTGCCTTATTATACAACCATCTAAGATTTCATCCTTTCTTTCATCTGCTGGGAGATCAGTTGTTCATCACAAGGACCTAATTTAGTTCCATTTCAAGTTCCTATTGGCTGCTGCACCTGGGTCGTCCACCTGTGCTTTTTCCATCTCAACACTCGATTGTCAACAGGTAGTGGTTGGTACGGCCTTGGCAGCAAGCTGAGCCGAAGGAGAGCTGTGGGGTCACAGTGGTCTCGGTGTGTGTTCCTGTCCAGCTGCGGGATGGGGCGTGGGAAGGGTTACCATGACGTTAGCTGTCAATCACCTACGTGTCTGTTGGAGTCTGCCATTCCTGTGTCACCAGGCAGGGAGCCCCTGCAGGGCTCTGACCTCCCACACAACAGTCAGCTCCTCAGTGGGCAGCCCTCCAGGGCACAGTGGGGGAAAGGAGAACTGAGGGGGGAGAGAGGATGGACGGGCTTGCTTCGGAGTTTGTACAAAAGAATTGAGTTGTGACGCAAAGTCAACAGCTCAGACTCAAACATGATCCTGTAAAGTCACATATTAATAGTGATTTTTTCAGAAAAGGCATATGCTTATAGTGGTGGGCAGCCTCATTAAGGGAACCTGCAGAGAAAGTGCAGAAGAAGAGCTGAGTTTGAATGAACAATTAACAGCCCTCTTATTGAAGTGCATCGCCATCCTCGAAGGTCTTTCTCCGAGTAGAAAGGAAAGGTAAAACATCAAAACTGGGGGGAGAAAAGTTTCAGAACACAAGGTCATTTTAACTCGTGCTTTCCTTTCAAGAACTGTCTCTTCTCAGCTTTCATATTCTGTTCAGAAAGGTCGTCTCTTTTAAGCCTTGTCATTACAGACAGTTTGTTCTTTAAAGTGGATTATCAAAGGGTGTAGAAATTGCAAGTTACTGAAACTAAAATGCGTGATCAATTTTAAGTCTGCTAACTAAAGCTTCCTTAAAACGGGGTGTCTTATGTCCTGGCAGCCCCTTTGATAAAACCAGAGAGAGGCACATGGTTGGTCAGTTCAAAGTGGGCAAAGAAGATAATTAGATAAAACTTCTTTTCAACTATTGAAGTGGCTCTTGGATGTGGAGACTTGATTAAGAAGCTGTGGCGTAGGCTGGAATGGTTTTTGAAAAGTAAAAATTTTGATCCCAGATTTTGACCTGTATTAACATTCTTCACTATATTGTTTTAAGAACAGAATCAAACTTCTGCTCATACTATGTACCTCTCACGTGGAGGAAGAGAAACGGCACTCGTCTCATAAGACTGGAGGGGTTTTAAAATCTGGGTCCCTCATCGATATCTAGATCAGTTGAAAATTCCATCTTCAGACATTTCCGTTTTAAGCCAGGATTTCTATCAGGCGAAGGGTTTAACACCGAAGGCCCAAGATGTTGCTGTAGACCAAGCATGTCTAACTTGCGGCCCGCCAGCCATGAGTTTGACATGCTTACATAGATGCTGCTGCTTTTAGAACTGAGCTTAGCCTGAACGTCAGGCTAATAAACGCGCTTCTGTCCTCTCCGGGAGTCTCCCATTCAAGAGAGGTCTCGGGGAGCACAGCTCGCTGGACACAGACCTGGTGGAGCAGAAAGAGAGGGCTCGCTGGTGAGCAGCCTGACACGGGCAGTTAGCTAAAGTGCGGTGGCGTGAGTGGCACCGTTCTGTCCCGACTCCTCACTTCAGCGAGAAGGAAGGAGTTCACAGGTGGAGGCCACCGATTAGCTTGGTGTCCTTGGGCGGTTTTCTTCACCAATCTGGACCTCACTTCTCTAACCTATAACATACAGGGTTACCCTAGATCGCTATCTCCCAGACCAGTGGTCAGCAAACCGCGGCTCTCGAGCCACATGCGGCTCTTTGGCCCCTTGAGTGTGGCTCTTCCACAAAATACCACATGCGGGCGCGCACGTACAGTGCGATTGAAACTTCGTGGCCACACTCAAGGGGCCAAAGAGCCTCATGTGGCTCGTGAGCCGCAGTTTGCCGACCACTGCCCCAGACTCTACGCTTTACCCCTCTCGTTCACTGTTTCTCGAACTAGTTTTCCATCAGCCCTGTCCTGTATGATTCGTCTCACATTCAGGAAGGATGGCACGCTGTATCCCCTCTCGAAGAAGCAGATCTATGTCACTCAGTCATTCATTTAAGAAGCACTGATTGGTAGCCTATGTGCTACACAGCATATTAACCACCTCCAATTCAGTGGCTTAAAACAATCACTTACTGTCTCTCTCGGTGCTGAGATTGACCGGCTCAGCCAAGCCGTTCTCACTGGGTGTCAAGCCACGGCAGCCAGATGTTGGCAGCGGCAACAGTCACAGGAGGCTCCCTCACGGGGTGGCTGCCGGGAGACCCTCAAGAGCCCAGACGTGGCAGCCACCAGCCACAGAAGGCCTGGGCCCGGCGAAGGCACAGCCTCACTCCTGCTGGATTCTGTCAGAGACAGAGCCCGCCGGCGTCGGGGGTGAGGACACGGGCCCGGCAGTGTCACAGGATCTGGGGCCATCTCGAAGCTGCCACACCCTGTAGGAAAGAAACCTGCCTTTCTTGCACCTGGAATCTGTCCTCAAACTATTTGGTCCATGGAATCATTTTTCTGGTGTCCACGTATTTCATGATACAGGTTCCTTCGAAATATTGATTCGAGAAGCCGAAATCTAGGTGATGGCTAGAAAGTGTCTTCCTCTGCAAAACCCTGCGAACCTGTGTGTAGTTCTGCAATCGCGAGTTGAATGATGGACTTGGAAACACTGCTTGGGAAGCCCCGAGGTGGGAGTTTCAACAAGGCCATGGCTTCCTGTGATTCCTTCCAAAGATGGTAGTAGCCTCAGTTGTATGTTCCTTTCAGCTCCTCTCTGTGCAGGGCTCCGTACACATTGCTTATCGTAATTATCACCACAAGTGTATCGTCACAAGGTCCACCGGAGCCCGCGCCCTGTGCTTAGCAGGTGGAAGGACCTGACCTTGATGAGCCTGGGAGGGAAAACCTCCTGAACCACAGGACACTTACCAACTACTCAGCCAAGGAGAGCATCACCATCCGGATGAACAATGCATCATTAGCTTTCCCCCTGGGGCTGAGTTCTCTCTCTTAGCCCAGCTCCGGGCCCTCACCATTCTCACCGTGAACCTGGGTGGGGAGTGTGGACGAGGAGAGGAAACCTGGGCCACTGCTTTGCCCTCTAACTCTCCATTCTCACTGAATGCTGTCAATGACTGGACAGTCAACCCAGCCTGGTGATCAGCGTGTGTTTTGAAAGCATCCAGTCGGTTGGTTTGCCTGGAGTGCAGCTCTGTTAGCCGCACAGCCTGGCCGTCAAAGGGTGAAAGAAGATGGAAAAGACTCCGTTTCCTTAGGAGGAGGAAATACTCTCCTCAGTGTGGGAGACAGTCCTGAGAAGCTGGTACTTTTTGCAGAAGTATCTTGACATCAACTGAGATTTCTCAGAAGCAAGATGGCATTACCCAGCCTCGCCGCTGCGGGCTGACTGAGCTGTCATTTCCCTGACACCCGCCCCCTTGTTGCTCTTCAACTTCGGTATAAACTCGGTTCCAGTCCGGTTCCTCTTGAACACGGAGGTTTTCCCAGCTACTGCAGTGTCACAATCCTGTGTGAAATCCTTCTCAGAACTGATCGCTTGGCCCACAACACATCATTGTGTTTGTAATGAAAATATTTACCCAAGCCGGGCGCAGCGGTTCCGCGAGGAGCCTGGGCGGATTGCCTCACCGCGTCTGCAGCTGCTGCCGCAGTTAAGGATCAGCCCGGAGTGATCCCTCTTGAACCTGAGGGAACCTCTCTCTGACTGAGTTCCCACTTGCCTTATCTGATTTTCTCCTGCATTTTTATTGATGCATTTGGGCATGTCAGTTTGGAAGCTGCTAGAATACAAAATCAGTGGATTAAAGGAAGTTTTTTTCTTTTGAAGTCCTTTCTACAATCTTTTTTGGAGGGGGGGGTGTGTGCATGTGTGTGCACATGTGTGTAATTTTCTAATATGCTAATTAAGATAGCAGACCTCCCACCGCTGGCCCCTACTATTAGGTGCTTTGCCTAAAACCACGTCATGCTCACCCTCTCTGCCTTTTCATGGGTAGAGGAGAAAGAGTAATTGCGCATATCCGTCTCACATTGTAATTATTGTTCTCTCTGTGATATAACCTCTAACACATGAGGAGCATTTTCACTTCGAGCAAACTGGAGATTGAATTCAGTTCTTCAAAAGTTGGATAAATCTGCTCCAACGTTAAGTGCCCCGCAGACCTTGTGGAGTGCCTCATGCGAGCCTGGGACTGTGAGACGCTCGGAGACCTGCTCCCTGCCTGGGAAGAGCTTGTGATCCGTGAGGGGAAATAAGACATGGAGAGAAGAGGAAGAAAAAAACCGTAACACAAAAGAGAACAGGACGTGTATGGCAGAAATGCCAAATATTATGGAAATTCCAAGGAAGCAATAACATTTTGAAATCAATTCTCATAGGAGGAGGTGACTCAAACTTGACATTGGGATAGAGTAGGATTTCCATAGGGTGACATGTGGGAAAAGCATGCCATCCAGATGGCAGGTGCTGGGGGAAAGGTGGGGTGAGAGAAGACTTAATAAGAGATGGGCTGGACTCAGGTTACAGAAGTCAGTTCACACTGACCACAGCAGCCCGGGGCCAGGCCTCACCGTGGTTAAGGGCTGTGGGGTCAGAGGGATCTGGACTTGGGCCAGTTGCTTAGCTTCTCTGAGTCTCAATTTCCTTATCTTAGAAAACGGAGGAAAGGGTAGAACAAGGTTGTGAAGATGGAATGAGATAATGCGTTCAACGGGTCTAACATGCAATAAGCATTCGATACTGTGAAGGCTATTTTTATCTTCTGACAGTCCTCAATAATTTCATGAGATAAGTGTTAGACTTGGGGAAACTGAAGCAAAGAGAAGTGTGGACATTTGCCCAAAGCCATGATTCTCACACATGGTGAAAGCAGACGTTGGAACGGGTGTCTGTCTCACTCACGCACTGTTGCTCCTTTTACCACATCGCATCGCCTCTGTGGGTGGGTGAGGAGCGGCTCGGACTTTATAAGCAGCAGGGAGCAATGGGAGGGTTTTGAGCAGGGGAGTGACACTATCAGAAATTGCGACAGAGCATTTGCCTAACAACCCCACGAGCAAGACCGTTGGGAGGAGATAAGAGCTGGAGGCAGAGGGAACGGTGGGAAATGTGTGCAGGAGTCTAATAAGATGGGCCCCATCCCATGGAAGGAGCATCTGTCTGTCTGTGGACGGAAAGTAGGTCAAAGGTTCAGGAGCTACCGCGGCACCTGAATGAATGAGATGACTGTGCAAGAGAAAGAAACAAATGTGAGGCCAAGGTTTCCAGCCTAAAAAGATGCAGGGGAGAGATTTGAGCCGGGGGTGGGAGGGGGGGGCAGTGAAGAATGATGAGTTTGGGTTTAGACATGTACTGAGCTTCATCGGGGAACTGGAAGCCCAGGTCGGGGCCCAGAGATTCATCAATCGTGAACATTGGGTGAGAGCTGATGTGGAGACAGCTGCTGGTTTCACCAAAAAGCAGGGAGGTTGAGGGGAAAACTGGAAATGAGAGGACGAGGAATAGGAAGGGGCCAGGAGCGAGTCACCATCTGGGAGGCTAAGAAAAGACTTCATTAGAAGTTTATAAAAAAGAAGCAGGGTAAGGGGAGTGCTGGTTGTAGGGTGAGATGCAGGGTGCTACTAGGATGGCTAGGAAGATCCTGGAATTTGTCCTTGAGGAAGAAGCCAGGGGGTGCAATGAATTAGAGGCAAAGATCTGAATTCCTTGAGGCTCCAAACAGGAGGGTGTGGCACCCCAGACACCTGCAGTCCTGAGAGGAGAGGGGAGAGAAGGTTTCCTCCCTCAGTTCTCCGGGTCAGTTTGCACTTGGCAGTGGTTCCGCCAGACGGTAACCGCAGGAAAGCACCGGAGCCTGTACAGCCGGCCATGCGAGGGGGTCTCCGGCATTATTCTGGAAGTTTAGGGAAATGTTTTTGAACGTTCAGCTCTTGTCTCATCTATAGTTAGCACCCATCTGTAAATTTTGCAGAGTTGCTAAATGAAGTTAACCATTTTGCAAACTTGCCCTCTGGATAAAACATAATAAAATGGATTGTTCTTAAGGGACATGTTTCTACATTAAGGTAGTTTTGTTTCTGATTCTTACTGATATGGAATTATCATTCGTTTGCAGCATTTTTATTTTTACAACAAAACGTCAACTTGATTTTGATATTTAGGTAGAACTTAACCATGAGTTAGTAGTCTACGTACTTGAGTACAAACTTAGACTTTTTAATGTCCCTCTCTCCCGGCCCCCATAAAAAAATAGTTAAGAACACATGATAGGAATACATTTGGGGGTAAGAAGAGTGCATTGAAAACGGAGTAAGAGAAGGGCAGTGTGAGGGTTTCAGACTTCAGCACAAGGAGATGAAGCAACTCTTTTAAAAGGGAATTAGTTCTTAAAATTCTGTAAATATAGGTAAGACTTTCTTACTACATTAAAGCATTTGATAACCTGAATTTTTAAACAAATGTAAATGTTTACCGCAGTGCTAGAAGCTATGTCTTCCTTTCCTTTTTATTTAAAGTTTGGTATCCATTTTTCTTTCATGCCAACACTGGAAGTTATTAATAGGGACTTAGAAAGAAAATCAGACCAGGCATTATAATTCTGTCAAAATAGCTTAGATTGTGGGCTAATGTTAGAGGGAGGGAGAAAATGGCTTTTTTCTAAGAAAAATTGAGACCAGGGCATTTGGCCACTTTATAATCTCTAGCGGGGGGCATCGGCACTTTAGGTTTGCTGACTGTCCCCCAAAGAAGTGACAAAGGGAACCCAAGTCAGCCCAGTGCCTGGTACCCTTGAGCTTTTAGCAGATTCAGTCAACTCAGGCTGGCCAGGCCCCAGCTGCCCCCTGACCCCCCAGTGGGCATGTCTAGAGATGACTGTGGTGACTGTGTGCCCCCACTAATCTAGCTCCAGATTTCTTTTTCATACTAGTATATGCCCCTCCCGCTACAAAAAAAGAAATTGGGACATAGTCACAACTTTATTTTATCTTATTTTTTATTTTGTTGATATTTTAGAGAGAGGAAGGGAGAGAGAGAAATATGGATGTGAAAGAGAAACATCTACCAGCTGCCTCCTGCATGTGCCCCAAACTGCCACCTGGGTGTGTGCCCTGGTCCCGAATCGAACTGCAACCCTTCAGTGCACAGGACGACGCTCTACCCAACTGAACCACACCGGCCAGGGTCCCGTCACAACTTGAAAGCATGTCCGTGTTAGCTTGTCCGCTGCACAGATCAGCACTGGCTCAGGACTGGGGCTGCTGGTGTCCCAGAGGGGTGCCTCTCTCCTGCGCAGCAGCTGAGAGCAGGCTGAGGAGTGGCAATGGGCCATTATGAGCCTGATGTTAGAACACCTTCCACTCTACTGCTGGGTAGGATGTGCTTCTCAAAAACCAGGCCCTGCGGGAGCAAATGGAGAGCATCCCAATAATATTGTTAAGAAGTCTTGGGTTTTGTTACTAAAAATGTAACTAAAACTGGGAGTAGCACTTTATCTGAAAGGAGTCTTATTTCAGATTAGCTTCACTGTAACACCATCTAAATAATTCCATTTTTTATATTTAGATTTACGCTATAGTTCCTACTTGGCCATGGTGATTTTGTCTGTGATTATGACCCTATGGGTGGTTGAATTTTCATTATGCTTTCTGACCAAAGAGAAGAGAAAGTATAATTCTCCTGTGTCTTTAGGCAAGTATAGTTTGCAATACTTTGAGACAAGAGATTGTATTGATAGACAAATCCAATGCTGACACTTGACCTTCAGGCTAGCCTCTTAAACTCTGTATGCCTTAGGTTCACCATCCAGTGACAAGAGCTAATGACTGTGGGATTGTCAAATTGGCGATGTGTTTAAGATCTAGATGTCACCATGTAGAAATCACTTAGACCAGTGGTTCTCAACCTTCTGGTCCTTTAAATACAGTTCCTCATGTTGAGACCCAACCATAACATTATTTTCATTGCTACTTCATAACTGTACCATTGCTACTGTTATGAATCGTAATGTAAATATCTGATATGCAGAATTATCTTAGGCGACCCCTCTGCAAGGGTCGTTCAACCACCAAAGGGGTCACAACCCACAGGTTGAGAACCGCTGACTTAGACCATCTTCAAAGGGAATCGCCACCTGCCACTGCTCTAGACAGCCCTTTACATTCAGCAGCCCGTCTTGGTATCCATTCCTACTTTAAGGTCTTCTCTTAATCTGAGTGAGACCACGACTCGCCCCCCAAACAGGTATTCACTATGGCCTCAATTAGTAGCATATGTGATCTACCTTTCAAGGTCAAAGTTAGTAGTGACTCATCTGACTCTATCTGCAGCTTAGAAAACAACTTTTGCAACACTGCGTTTAAAAAAATCATCAAGAATTAAAATGCTTTCATGCTTCACTTTATCTAAGAAAAGCAAATTTGGTGTGTGGATTCTTGAATCAACAAAAGAATAATGTTTGTAAAATAAGGCGTTTATTCAAAAGGAAGAGATATTATTTGATTGTAAGCACAATTTCGAAGGACAGAAGAAATACTTGAAGCATGGATAGAGCCAGTTCCTCAGTATAAGAGAATGTGATAAGCTCATTTGTAAAGGAGAAAAAAATGTAATGGCACATAGAAACCTCAGCAGATGCAGTGAACCCTGCTAGGGCCTCAGAGTCAGCGGTCATTTCGTCAGAAGATCCACTTCTCTCCTAAACACATGAGAACAGCAAGACATTTGCAGCACCACCACACACGATGTCAGCACTTCCGGAGATGACCTTGTTGGTTGGATGTCAGAGTGCAGGAGAAAGCATGAAGAACCTATCTGGAAGCATCAAAGAATTCTACAGGAAAGTTCATAAGAGGGACGATGGCATCCTCTCTCCCCCAGCAGTTACCACCCAGTGGATTCTTACAACATCCGTGCACGTTACAGCTACAGGAACTATTCTCTAGAGGTGCCCCTCAGTGTGCACACAGTTCCAAGGCCCTTGGAGCAGTGAACAGAGGTCCTTTTCTGTGTAATGCCATCGGTCTCATATTTTAAGAAAACCATCCCACCCAGTCCATGAAGAAAAGCTTTCACAAAGGAACATTGATGACCTGCTGTTCAATTTGATTAAGTGATTTTTCTGAAATCAAAGATCCACTACCAAGTGGCCAGAGTAGGTCTAGGACCCAAATTTTTTACTTCAAAGCCCAGGCTCTTCCCCTGTTGCTTATTCTCTCCCATCCCAATAACGTGTTAGACGCAGTAATTTAACTTCGTGGTGCTATGAGCCAGGCTTTTTGTTACAATGCTCCCCCTTGGGCCAATGTCCACTTACTAGTTTCTTCAGTACTTTTTGTATCTTAAAATCTAGAAAGGCTAAAAGGTCCAGCCCTTAGTGGCCCTGGGAACAGTGTCTGTTTGGAAATATGCTATAGGCATCCAAGCTTAATTTCATAAACCATCTGATAAGATGTTTTACAGGAGAACAGCACTTGCCAGAGCCCCAGAGAGTGGCATGTGCAAAAGCCTGCTCTTGGGAAAGAGTGTGAGAAACGGGGTGGAATTGTAGGCGTGCTGGCATCATTTCCCAATGCTCTCTGGTCTCCCTTTTGGGCCTGGGCCTCAGTTTTCTCTCTATTCTCTTCTGGGCAGTGGGTGAGGGTCTGTGAAGATGCTATTGCCATACAATGTCACTCTTGCTAGAATTGGATAAGGAAGTTCTTTCTCTTTGGGATTCCATTTCTTTCCCATTATTTGCAAAGAGAGTAACCATCGAGGTCAGCCTTCTTTCCCCTAGGGGCTAGCAGGTCCTCATTCCCACAAGACTCTAATAGTGGGGTCAGGGAAGCAGTAAGGAGCATGAGAGGTGCATTGATGATGGAAGCCCTTGATCGCTATCTCTTAGGCCCTTTGTAACTCCAAGACTTTTGACAAAATCCTAGGATGTGATAAGTAGCTATACTTGGGCAACAGGAGGGAAGAGTGTGAAGCAACCGGACAGATCCTTGCCATCCAGCCAGATCACCTCCCATGGGCACGCCATTAAACCTCGATGCCTGCCATCAAATCGACTCAAGATGCTTTCTCATTGCCAACGCCTGATTTTCCGTTTGGAGGCAATGGAAGCATGGAAGCACATCTGCGGGACGTGAATGGCCTGTGCTCCGAGATGTCACTCGAGATGAATAGAATAGAAGCAGAGCTCCTATTTTCCAAGTTTTACCCATTCAAATTTTTACGTCTCAATTTTTTCTTGAAATAAAATGCACCCAAACAGCATCATGGGCAAATCATACTTCAGGCCAGCCGCTCCTGGACCCTGTACTAGTCATCAGTGGGTCACTTCACCATGAGCCTGGAGCCCCTCTCTCTGAGGTTTGCACATAGGTTGAAAAAAGGGGTGCAAACAATTCCTCGAGAGAGTTTGACCTTAGTTGCTGGCTGCGGTCAACAACAAAAAACATGCCGACTTTGAACTAAAAGCATTCCGGTGTGGATCGGTTCTATTTGGAAATAATCTATTTGCTGAGGGCAAGACACTTTCACAGACGTTTCTCCCTGAGTCTTCACAACTGTGCTGTGAGGTAGATCGATGCCATCAGCTCTTCCTTCTAGATGAAGAAATGAGGCTGAGAGTTTATATCCCAAGAAGAAACAATCCTGGTGGTGGAATGGGGACTCAAAGCTGGATCTGTCTGATAAAGAACTTTCACTAACCCAGTGAGTGTGGACAGTATCCTGCTGCACATTAGAAGATTTTAACACCCAGAGGAAATCAAGTTTAGAGTTTGAGACCCATCAAGTTAACTATCTGCTTGAAAAAAACAACAACGCACTATAATCTTCAAAGAAAGATAAAATCCAGTCATTATAGCATTTAAAACACAATGACTAGTATAGAATTTAAAAATACTGAACATGAAAGGAAACCAAAAATCTTATCTTAGTCAAAAGAAAAAGCAATTAAAATAAACTGACCTCAGTATGAATCTGATTTTGGAATTAGCAAACAAGGACATTGAAGCAACTTTATAAATATGTTCAAGGACTTAAAGGAAAAGATGGTCATAATAAATGTTAAAATGGAGAATTTGAGATGGGAAACAGAATGTTAAAAAGCAGAATCAAATTCTAGAACTGAAAGGTATATCTGAAATGAAAATTGTATTAGATGGGCTTGACAGCATATTGGAGACACTGAAGAAATGTCAGTAAACTTGAAACACAGAGCAATAGAAAGCATCCAATTTGAAGAAATGAGAAACTATATTGCAAAAAATGAACAAAGCCTCTGTGATTTCTGGAGCATAACATGTGGTCTAACATATGTGTAATTGGAATCTCAGACATATAGGAAAGAGAATAGGGAAGGAAAAAAACTAAAGAAATAATGGCTGGAAATTTAGTACATTTGGTGAAAACCATCAACTTACAGATCCAAGAAATTCAGCAAATCCCAAGCAAAATAAAAAGTATAGAGAAGCCCTAACCAGTTTGGCTCAGCGGATAGAACTTCAAACTGCAGACCAAAGGGTCCCAGGTTCAATTCCAGTCAAGGGCACATACCTCAGTTGCAGGCTCCTCCCTGGCCGGGACCTGGTCGGGGCACTTGCAGGAGGCAACCAATTGATGTGTCTCTCTCACATCAATGTTTCTCTCTTCCACTTTCCCTAAAAATCAATGGAAAAATATCCTCTGGTGAGGATTAACAACAACAACAACAAACTATAAAGAAAAGTGTGCTTAGGCACATCCTAGACTATTGAAAACCATATGTACAGAGAAAATCATAAAAGCCATGGGGAGTGGGGGGGAGGAGACCAAGGAACAATGTTAAGAATGAATGCTTACTTATCAGAAACACTGGGAGCCAGAAGACAATGGACCACCTATAGACTGCTGAAAAGATGTCAGCATCCTTTCCGATTGTTTCAGAAACAGTCTTTTAACCCCTACTCCCCTCTCTGCCCGACTCCTTCTGCAGCTTGGCTTGGAGAACACATGTGAGTGTGTGTGTCTATGCAATTTTATCATGCATGTGTCTGTTTTGTTTCTTTTTTTCTAAGAGATCTTTATTAGCATAAGACATGGTTTGTGCTGAAGAATTTATAGTCTGGTTAAAAAGACCAAGGAAACGTATAAGAAAAGTTAAAATATACACTTAGGAAATGTTTTTTGTTTTATTTTATTTTGCTTTTTTATTGAGTACAATTTCATGCAGTAAAAAGAACACAGATTTTAAGAGTACAGAGTGATGACCTTTACAGATGTGTACACTTATGTAATCATCACCCAGATTAAGCTGCCAAACATTTCCGTCGCCCTAGAAGGTTCCCTCTGTCCTGCCCAGGCAGTGCCCACAGCCAGAGGGTACCACCCCTCTGCCTTCTAGCGCCAAGCTCATTTGCTTGTTCTGCTTCACATAAATGGAATCATAGAGCATGTTCTCTTGTGCCTGGTTTCTTTCACTCAAGGAATCATCTGTGCGTTTGGGGCATGTGTTTGTATTTGTAGTTCATTTCCCTTTGTTGCTGTGTAGTATTCCATGATGTAAATATCCCACAGTTTGTTTATCCACTCACCTGTGGTGGGTATTTGCGTTGTTTCCCGTTGGGGCTATTGTGAATGTGCGTGCTGCGAATACCATCATGCGTTCTGGGTGCAGCACTTCCTCTAGGTCTGTGGCAGGAGTAGCATCAGTGGGACACAGGACAGACATGTTGACTAGATATTGCTAAACAGTTTTACAAAGGGGTTGGACCAATTGACTCTCCTTTCAGCATGTCTGAGAGTTCCGGTTGCTTGACATGCTTGTCAACACATGACATTGTCAGTCTATTCCATGTGAGTCATTCTGATGCTCGTGTAGGTTAGCTCAGGGTGGTTTTACTTCGCGTTTCCTGATGAGCAACCACGTTGTGGGCCTTGTGTCACCCCAGCACCCAGCACAGACTGGGCACGGAGCAGGTGCTGAGTTTGCTGAGTCAGCTCACATCCCACATGCTCTTCATGAACCTCCATCGATCTGGACTTTGCAGAGAAACCATGGGGCAGACGTTTTCAGGAATTGGACTGGGAAACTGGAGAGACACAAAACCATCCCTGCCTGAGGCTCTGCCTTTGAAACAGGGACGTATCTCTGCATCTTTCTTCCAAGGGACCTATGATTGGCCTTTCTCCCAGAATGCTTCACATTCCCTGGACAGTGAGATCACTCAGGACCATCCCTGTGCAATGGCCACGAGAAGGAAAGTGGCTGTCCACGTTTATCACATCGTCGCCATGGCAGCACAACTAAGGGAAGAAGCCAGATCACCTGGCTGGACCTCCACGCATGGCCGATCTCCTAAGACATGTAGTCCACGTCCAGCAGCACCTGATGCCTCCAAGACACCGTCCACTCTGAGCCGCCGTGTGCGGGACAGCAGCTCGGTGCCAGGTGGCAGGTCCGTGGAAGCAGCTGCCTCTGCCTGGGGCCCTGGATGGGCACGACTGCTTTCATCCCCACCTGGATACTCATCCCTGTGCCAGCTGCCAGCCTGTGTGCCAGCTGCATTCCTTGAAGGCCCGTGTTTTAATAAGGCCGAGCACTCCTGGCATGCGGACACCAGGCAGGATTACAGAGGGGCTGGGCTCTGCTGCGTGCATTTCCACTTCAATGCGGCATCTCCAAGGAGGCTTTCACTTTCGAAGGAGGATGCTGCCCACTGGGCCGTTCAGAGTAAGTAATGAGAAAATGGGTTCCTAAAGCACATGCGAGAGAGAAAGAAAATGAGATTAGGAGGCTGATGTTTGGGCTGAGAGTGCTTTTCTGGGCTCCAGGAAAAATAGAAGATGATTGTTTTTTAGGCCCAAAGGACAGTATTCCCAGAACATGACCACTAATCCCATTGTCCTGTTCTAACAGGTATTTTATCAACATGTTTTTAAAAGTTCCATCCTCAATCTGATGAGTTACTAGTCCCACTTTATAGGAATATTTTCAATGTCTCTGACAGAACTTGACTATATAACGATTATTTGCCCTGACACAGAAGTAGTGGGGTATGTTCCATATCATTTCTCTACCAGAAGCACAATTTGGGGGGTCCTCACTTTTAATGGCCCAAGAGCCGGTGCGTTCATGAGGAGTCCCTTAGGTGGTGGCGACAGCAGGTCAGCAGCGTGCTGAGCGCCGGGCCCTCCCCACCTGGCCGGAGTCGAGTCTACCTGCGTGGTGAACAGGCAGTAAAACTTCTCCCCGAACCAGGGAAGGGGGCAGGGAAGTTCCAAACTGACATTTTTGTTGGTTAAGACTCTTTCCCAAACTTTCAACCTGAAAGGTTTTTGAAGAGTTTCAAGCATGTTTTTGCAAGACGTCAAAGAAGTAGAAAGGTTAACTATAAAAACTGAAGTTTGGCAGGCAGTATTCCCTGAACTCAACGCATTGCTTGTGGTATTTTGAAAAAAGAAAAGAATTTTGCTTTGAAAATGTCATACTCCAAAGAAGTTTTTGGAAGTTATTTCTAGGGGAGTTGACTCCTACTTAGTTGAATGGATGATTTGACTGTTCCTTTAAAGATATTTCAAACTGTTCCAAACAGCCTCTTTTTTTTTTTTTTTTTTTTTGAACAAAAAAGACCTACCCTCCACCATGTTCCAGTAAAACAGGGGAGGAGGAAAGACATTTCTATTTCAATGGAGAAATAATAATTACAAAAATGTTAAAATGCTATGCCTCATGCCTGCTAATCTTCTCAAAAGACATGGAAGCGTATGCCACCGGCTGGCCCCAGACAACACCCCAGATGTGACCGCTGGGACTTCGGGGAGCACCGTTTCTGTGCCATCAATGTGCCTGTTCTAGACGAGAACGCTGCCTCTTTGTTCTTCCACCTCAGAGGCCGGTTTCCTCCTCCCCTTCGGGAGGGCTGGGGCAGAGCCGACTGGCTGCCCTGTGTGGGACGTGTTTCCCTCAGCATCGGGGTCAGCCAGGGCGTCAAGGCTTCAGGCTTCAGTGCTCCCGGTTCTCCTCAGGAGCCAGCCAGTGGACGGCACCACCAGTGGGAGGCACTGCGAAGGGAGGGAACAGGCCTGTGGCCGGGAAAACCATCGTGTGTGGAGGGCGCTGGTGGTAGAAGAGGATTGACAGTGAGGAAATGGATCCCCACTCTGAGCAGCTCCGCGTTACAGTGGGACAGCCATTCCCTCCTTCCCATGGATCATGATGCTTAGCATGTTTGTGCTGAGACTGGAGATGATGTAGCCCGACCTCCTCACTTGACTGAAGAAGAAACTAAGACAGAGGATGTAAATGGCTTGGCCGAGGCCGCATGGTCAGCCATTGACAAGCACGACTGAACCACTCCCATGGCCCTGAGCAGTGGGCACTGTGATGGGTGTGTCGCCTGGAGCGCCCCCTTTACCCTAGGAGGGCTTCAGCCTTAGCATAATGCCCAGCACACAGTAGGTGCTCGGTGCATGTTAGTGGAAACAAGACATCCTCAGCGTCCATCCACTCCTCCCGAAAGCCAAGGCTGAGGCAAGTGAAATGAATGGGGTCCAGCCAAGGTCCCCAAAAAGAGGCTCCTGTTTTCCCATTGGCTTCTACAGGTCACTGTGGTGAGGGGAACCTCTCTGATTGGTGCCGTTTATTAGAGCCCGCATCAAGGCCGTATTTCAGAACCCCTCCTGGCCCATCCCGTTTTCCTTGGTCAGCATCAGAGATTATGTCCTAGCCGGTCATTTTATATGTTTTTGGTGGGTCATGGAGCCCAGACAAGGTCACGAGGGCGGATGGAGGCAGACTCATCGCAGCTGCTGGGAGCGAGCAGAGCTGCTCCGTGGATCAGATTCCATGGGAAGGAGAGTTGGCATCTCTGTGTGTGCCACTGCCTGCAATTGGAGAACTTGGTAGCATTTGGACTCTTCCTAAGTTAAGAATTTCCCCTCCGCCTTCGTCTCCTCTTCTGTTGCTTCTAGGGTCAAGCAAGGATCCACCAACTCTGAGCTTCCTTCTCCTCTTCCTATTCCTGCGGGCTCATGGCCAACGATGTCTAATAGAATCGGGTTGCGTTTCCATGCTGTACCAGTAGGGGCCCCTGTTTATCTCATGATGGACTTCAACTTGATCTGTCATGTGTCACTTCCGTTCATAGAACGAATCAATGTTCAATTCAGGCAATCCTGTGAGACTGTTTGTTTGTACAGCAAAGGCTTCCGTAGTTCTCATTCACCACAGCAGGTCTGCGGTGTCTGTGACAGCAGCCACAGCCACGCGTGGTGCCCACCAAGCTCCTGGCAGCAGCCACAGCCGCGTGTGGTGCCCACTGAACTTCGGGCAGCATGCTGGACCTGAGGGTCTATAGGGAGACGCCGTTCCTACTCAACAGGAGCTTACGGTCTTGGGGCTCAATGGAACCCATTCATTCTCATCTGTGTTTGTGCACACAGAACAATTATTTGAAAAATAATGATGAGTGTATTGAGCCCTGCTACAATGTGCGAGACACTCACCCTACTAACCACAGCGCTTCTCGGGGAAAGGGTTCCTCCCCTCTTACAGGCTGGGAGATGGAGGCATAGAGCAGCCAGGTGACCTGTCCTGGCCAGTATGTGGCAGAGGGAGGCGTGGACGCAGGCTAGCTAAGAGCTACAACTCTGCAAAACCAGGTTGCTGGGGCAATGGCTATGCTTCCCGTGGGTCTGTGGGTCTTAAATTCACTCTTTACTTCCACAAAAGTGGAGAGCATTCTGGAATGTCCCCTGCCCTTCCCCCCCTGGTGCAGAGCTCATGCACTGCACTCACCTGCTCTCCGGTGGGTGGCTGGGGGCTGACGGAGGGGAGCCGTCCAGCCTCCGCTGCTGTGACCTGGGGCTGGTTCTGCTTGGAGGCCAGAGTCTGGAAGAAGCTTATTGAAAAGAACACCCTGGCTTTGGGCCCTCTCCTGCCTCTGACAAAGCCACCTTTCCTGGAGCCAATCCTGACACTGCCTCTCCCCACACACGAAGCCGCTCTCTCAAAGCAACAGGAGACGCAGGCCTCCCCCGCGGTTCCTCACAGTGTGACGGGTCACAGTGGGAAGGCTCTGTGGCTGCAGTCTCTTCTGGGAACCCTCTTGGCCAATTCGGGTTTAGCTTCAGTTGGTATTGGACATCCACTTTCTCTCGCTGCAGAAATGTCTGTCACATTAAAAAATATATAGCAAAGTGTGAGGGGGGAATATTGGCACACCCCAGAGGAAAATATGGCCAAGGGATGCTGAAGAACCAAGCCAGCCCCCATCCCAGGTCCCCCAGAGCATCCAGGGTCTCCGGACTGGACTCCCAGGGCCCCTGTGCCCTCCTGGAGCCCCTCCCACACACCCCACTGCCCCACCCCACCCAGCAGAATTACCAATCAGAAGCCAGCATTAGACTTTCTCAAAACCAGTAATTAACAATACTCTTCATAGCTTATCTTCCTTTTGTGAGGCAAGTACAGGAAAAGAAACATTTTCAAAAGTATTTTAGAAGGACCCAGGGCATCTTAAAGCTCTTAAAAAAGGATCCGGGCCCTCCCTAAGTCTGTTCCCCTTCCCATTACAAACATCTCCAAGCAGCTTCCTTCCCAGCGCAAAGACTAGGAAACCACTGCGGAACGGAAGGTCCTGGAGCGGGGAGAGACGGCGATGTTGCGAATGTGGGCCAGTCCAGGCTCACGGGCTTTTTAATCTTTTCTTTCTTGACAGTCAAACGGTTTGAGCCGCTGTAGTTTCTGGCAGAAATGCAAATGAAACCCTCCGACACAAGTAGAAGTTCCTGCAGGGTCTGCACAAATCATATTATAAAGCAGCTTTTATGTATCTAGGATAATTACACTTGATTTGAAGAAGTTTGTTTTCTGTTAAGCTAACTTTAGCATCGATTCTAATTGGGAGCAGATGTATCCTCGACTGGGCAGCATCTTTCGCTCACATATACATATCAGTGTTTACGTCCATGTCCTTTGAGGAGATAATCGCAACTGAGGACATCCACCACCCCTCACCGTGGCTCCAGAGACCCCAATTTTGGTGACTTCTCATTGGCTAGGCCGGGGTCACCTGCCCCTCTCACCTGGGAAGTCACTGCTCCAGCTCACATCCTGTACCCTCCTCCCCAACAGCAGAATGGCCCAAGCCCTGAGGCTCCTTTTGAGTGACGTGCCCACATTTGTGAGCCCTCTGGTTCCTTTAAATCAGTGGTTCTCAACCTTCTGGCCCTTTAAATACAGTTCCTCATGTTGTGCCCCAACCATAAAATTATTTTCGTTGCTACTTCATAACTGTAATGTCGCTACTGTTATGAATCGTCATGTAAATATCTGATCTGCAGGATGGTCTTAGGCGACCCCTGTGAAAGGGTCGTTCGACCACCAAAGGGGTCGCGACCCACAGGTTGAGGACCGCTGCTTTAAATCCAAGAATGGAAGCGTGACCTAGGAGAAATGAGGCTGCGGCTTTAAAGGATTACTCTCCGAGAAAAAGCTAGGCCCTGGGAGAGAAGAGCCGGCGGCCTTTAGAGAAAGTACCAGAAACATTTTCATCTTTTCACATAAGCCTCTACTTTTCAAAACCTGCTGCTGAGTTTTCCAGAGTGCTAGCGGAAGCATCTGTACAAATAGGATAGAAGATATAAAAACCCAGGATGCGGTGTTCTGAAATCAGAACCCAAGACAGGCTCGTTTCAAATCGAATCCTAATCATAAATGTTGGGGTTGCAAAGCAGTGCGTCCCCCCAGCTCTGGTGGGGGCTGACTGAGGGCTCCCAGGAACCCAAGGATGTGTGGCCCCTGCCTCCTGTCTAGCCTTGAACTCAGCACCATGAAGCCCTGGGCGCAGAGAGCCCCACTCGGACCTCGTGGGCAGGCAGTGGGCAGACCTGCGTGCCGGGCTCCTGGCTGCGGGCCCACCCTCTGCAGCAGGACTCTGGGCTGGAGCGCACTGTCAGGGCCCAGCAGATGCAGCAGGGAGCTCCCCGACCTGGCGCACAATAAAGCCAGCTTTTATTTTATTTCTTTCTTTAATGAGGAGAGGGGGAGTTGTAACAAGGGCAAAAATGTGAGCTTTCAAATCCTCCGTCGGCAGCGTGTGTGTGTGTGTGCATGTGCGCGCGCGAGCGTGTGTGTGTGTGTGTGTGTGTGTGTGTGTGCGTGTGCGTGCGTGCATGCATGCGTGTGTATGCGTGTGTGTGGCAGAAAGGCATGGGCCAATGGTGGAGGGGCAGACACTGGAAATGTCACCCTACAAACCCGGCAGGACCGCTCCTTGCTCCAGCGCCTGGGGACTGCGGGACAGGCCCTTCCCCCTGCGTTTTCACCCTCTTTGTGTAGACAGCATTCCAAATGGGGTTAAATGAAAAGGAGAAATGAAACACACATTTCCAGCGTTCGTTAGCACTGCCCCCTCCTCTCCTCCCTTCCTCTCTCCTGCTCCTCCTCCCTCGCCCTTCCTCTCTCCAGGAAAGACAGGCAGCAGAATGAGCCCGAAAGACCTGCTGTCTCTGGGAGCCCAGAAAGACTTTTTAAGAAAAAAAAAAAGAAGGAGAAGAAGAATGGAAGAGAGCTGTGATGTTTTTCCTCCGGCGCTGGGGCTCCGCGGGAGTCTGCCTTTCCTCTCGGGCGGCGGAGGAGGACAGAAAAGTCCCTCTCCCCACCGACAGCCTCTTTGGGGGACAGACCTCCCTGGCCAGCACTTCCTGCGCATGGATGTGGGTCCCTTCCCCTCCACCGTGCATGCGGCCCCTGCAGACTTCAAAGCCCTCATTAAGCGCACTCTCTCATTACTTCTTCCACTTCGATGGGGGCTGCCCCTCTCTGCTGGCCCAACGTGGCCCGTTCTCTCCATGTCCCAGAGGGTCTGGACTTGCTCACTGGGTTGTCACTGGGGTTTCCCCTTCCTTTGTCTTCAAGTTGGGGACACAGCCCCTTCCCTGCCCCAGCCTCCCTCCTCCTGAGCAGGCCCACAGTGAAGGATATTCACACCTTTCCCCTCCCGGCTCCTCATTCTTATGAAGTTTCCATTGATTGTTGTCCTGAGATTCCTCCGTCCAGTCATAGATAAAAGGATAATGACTTCAAAGGGAAGAGGGAAGAGTTTAACCCCAAGCTAAGAGAGTGGACAACTAGATAATTGAGGGTAATAACCCATCACAGACCTGCTTTCAAAGGATCGCCAGGCTGGGCTCTCAGGTGGCTTTAATTTTATTAACATTTGTAGCGCTGGCTGGAGAAGACAGTCTGGAGTCATTAGGGGCTTCAAAGCGCCAGGTAACACCCCGGCTGCAACCTGACATCAATTTGTGCCTGCGCCGCCCCCCCCCCCTCAGGAGGCCAGTGATTGCTGGTAACCCCAACTCCTCAGCCCAAAACGGACCCAGAACCACTGGGGGAGGGGAGAGGGGATCAAAGGTCGCGCGTGGCCCCCACCTCTTCACGGGGGACACCCAGAATTCAAATCACATGAAGACACATGAGAAGCCCCGAGGTCTCGGACAGTAGGAAGGTCTTCCTCTTCTTCCTCTCCCACTGTTCTGGGCCAGCTTTACAGAGGTGGCCGTCCTGGTTCCCGAGGACCCCGAATCTACCCTGCTGGTCTGGGGGGCAGCCGGTGGGTGCGAGGAAGACTTGAACAGGAGCCCCTGGAGGTGAGGTGGGGCCCCCACTGAGCCTCCTAAGCCCCCTCCCAGCCTCGGTCTCTTGGCCTTCCTTGCATCCTCTGAGATGCTCCTGCGTTCCAGGGCAGGAATGAGGCCTGGCAACCAGGCCACCGGCTATTCTGTGAATGAGAACACAGGGCTTCGGGAAGGGGAGGTGACTTGCCCCGAAATCACCGGCTCATTGGGAGCGGCCGAACCAAGACCAGAGGCAGAGCTCCGAGTCCCACAGGAGCGGCTGGAGATTAAGTGGAAAAGCACCCGAGGGCGACCGAACGCTGAGCTAGACCTGCCGCCAGCGTCTCCCAAACCCGGGGCCTTGCTGCTCTGCACACCTGCGTGTGGCGAGCGTATTCCTGGCCCCTGGCCCCTGGACGCCCCTGGTTTACCGCCCTGATTGCCCTGCTCCTCTGCAAGCTCCTGGCTGGGGGGTGAGGGGGTTGTCACCGAGGCTGTGAGGCCGCCCAGTGCCTGGCCTCAGGCTGTCCTTTTGGCCGTTAGAAGTTGAACAAAAGGCCTTTGAAATGGATGACACTTGAACAGCTGCCAGGCGGCCCTAGCCTCTCTCTGCAGACGCAGGGCAGGCTCTCCTAGCACATTCCCGGTGGCCTGTGGGGAGACTGGGGGCAGGGGTTGGGGGTACCCTGCCAGCAGGTCTCAGCCCTGTCCACCCTGTGCTCCCAGGCTTCCACAGAGAGCCACCTGACTCCCCCAAGGACCCCCAAATGCACCCCGAGCCACGAAGGCCCCATCGTGCTCACCACCCAGCCCACTCCTCTAGTGTTCCCATGGTTACCAGCAGGCCCAGAAGACCACCTGGCGTGGTCCCAGCCATCTGCAGCCCTCACTGCAGTCCCTGCAAAAACCTTCTCTCAAGAAGGATAGACGGCTCCCTAGCGAACGGGTCTGCACCCTCCCCAGCTGCACCGCGTCTGCAGGGGGTCCCATAGCTGGGCTGCAGGTGGGAGGACCCTCCTGGCACCTCCAGTCACACCCGCTGTGCAGCCCCCCTTAACCAGGGAGGCAGCGGCTGTGGCCGTGGTCTTAGCCTCTTTTAACATCTGTCGTCTCAGGTTGGCCCACTATAGACGCTCCTTGATCGCCACCTTCCCTCTGGATTATCCCAGGAGGGTGGCTTGGTCAGTTCTTTGCATTTGGTTTGTTCTTAGAAAATTACGATGGCCCGGCCCACATGGCTCAGTGGTTGAGCGTTGACCTATGAACCAGGTGTCACAGTTTGATTCCCGGTCAGGGCACATGCCAGGTTGCGGGCACGATCCCCAGTGTGGGGCCTGCAGGAGGCAGCTGGTCAATGATTCTCTCTCATCATTGAGTTTCTATCTCTCCCTCTCCCTTCCTCTCTGAAATCAATAATAAAAATATTTTTAAAAGAAAATTACGTTGAATTTTTAGTGCAGTATGATAGGGAAACATGATATATATGATTCCTTCCAGAATCCAGTCCAAAATCTTTAAAAAGTCATGTGCTAATTTAAAGATCATCCACTGCCGCCCAAATGTCCTGCAGGAGAGAAAACCCGGAGGTCCCTGCCCGGGAGCTGCGTGGCACCTGCTGCCTCCTCTCACCCCGAACCCCGTCAGCAAGGGGCCCAGTCGGGGTGGCAGATCCTTGGCTCCGGGACAGAACTCGTCCATATGGGAAGGAGGCTGGGAACGGAGCGCCGACCTTTGATTTTTATGATGTTGTAGCCCAGATGTCTTAGGTTAGACACATGTGTGATGTGTCGGAATAAGCCCAGACTTTGAAGTCAGACAGACCTGTGTCCACATTTACTGACCAGCGTCCCCCGGGCAAGGCCCCTGGCCTCTCGGGTCCCTGTTTGCTCCGATGGTGGGCGACGAAACACAGTCACTTGTGAGGCGTCAAGGCCACCTCCCTGCGCTGGGCACTGCCTGTGGGAACCTGTGGGGATGTGAAGGCGAGGGGATCTCTCCTCGCCCCTCGAGAGGGCAGGGCCCAGAGCTCCCGGTGGAAGCTCCCTTGGTGTCCAATAGGATTGGAGCTTGGATGCAGACCCGGCGTCCTGGGAGAGCCGGGCCACCTGGAGCCCATCATAGGGCTCATGCCCCTCACGCTGTGCCCACCTCTGGGCACCAGGGTTCCCACGTGAGCCGGGCAGGAACCCTGCAGGAGGTGAGAAAGGTTTCTCCGACAGGTCCCATGTTGCAGTCGTAGCTTTGACATTCTTCTTGCAACCTTGATGGTCCAAGACAAGCAGGCTTTGCAAATGGGCCTGGGCGGAGGGTCCGGTGTTTACAGGGAGCCTTTCTGCTTGTGAATCTGCCAGGGAAAGCGGGAGAGGGGCTGCCCAGGGGTCAGGGGAGAAAGGCAGTGGCTTCCCTGCTCCGTTAGAAAGGGGGAGAGGTGGCCCTAGCTGCTTTGTCTCAATGGATAGAGCGTCAGCCTGTGGACTGAAGGGTCCTGGGTTCAAGTGCGGTCAAGGGCACATGCCTGGGTTGGGGGCTCAATCCCCAGTAGGGGGCGTGCAGGAGGCAACTGATCAATGATTCTCATCATTGATGTTTCTCTCTCCCTCTCCCTTCCCCTCTGAAATCAGTAAAAATTTAAAAAAGGCAAAAGGCGGGGCGCGGGGCAGGGGCGGGGGGGGGCCTAGCTTAGGGGCTAAAAGGCTCTAGAAAGGCTGGCCTGGCCCCAGAGGTTGACATGTGGCTGCTGAGTGTGTCTGGCTGGACGGGAGGGAGGGCAGGAGCTGGCTCTGGGCCTGGCCAAAGGCTTATCAGCGCCTCATTGCCTGGCGGCTTTGATCGCTACCCTCAGGTCTGGAGAGGTAGGCAGGTGCTAGTGGTTAATTGCATTTTGGTGAGATTGGGAGCCTTGGTGGTGTCCCTGGGACAGACCGGGGTCTGTGTGCCCCTCATTTGCATGAAGCCCCTGCAGCCGATGTTCCCTGAATGTCACTCTCCCCCTGCCCTGCCTCCATGACTCACCGTTCAGAAGCGGAGCACACTTGACCGCCCCGGCCCACGTTCCCAGGCTGGCTTCACACTGTGTCTCTGTGACCATCTTAGTGCTGCGCAGGGCAAGGCGGCAGCATCCTGGCTGTGTGGAGAAAGGACACGGAGTCCCAGGGATGGGGGGGACTCGCCCTTGCCCCACATCCAGATCACCTGCGGCGCCCGTGGCTCTGGCTCGCAGCCCAGCCCGATTCTCGCCTCGCAGCCCTTGTAGCATCGGTGTGTTCCTGGTTAGCTCTGAGGTCCGCATGGGGCCCGCGTGCCTTTCTCTGCCTGGGCCTTGCCCCTTGAGCTGGGAAGAAGCTTTGAGAGCCACAAGGTCCCTATCATCTTAGAAACAGCCCTGGCCGGTTTGGCTCGGTGGTGAGAGAGTCGGCCTGCATGCTGAAGGATCCAGGTTCGATTCCCGGTCAAGGGCATGTGCCTGGGCTGCAGGCGGTCCCTCTTACTGTTCCATTGTCCGCTCTGTGTTCTGCGTGGTGCCTGGCAGGGCCTGCAGGTGGGGTTCCGGTGGACTTGGGACGGACGATGCTTGACACTCGGTGCCACAGGCTGAATTCATGTTGAGCCCTATAGAGAGGCCTTTGGAAGGTAATAGGTTAGCTGAGGTCATGAGGGTGGGACCCCAGGACGGGATTAGAGACCCCGTAAAGGGGAGGAGGACAGAGCTCTCTCGGCCCCGGGAGGAACAGTGAGAAGGTGGTTGTCCATGGGCCAGGGCGTTTCCACCTGGAGCTGAGCTGACTCCCACCCTGATCTTGGCTTCCAGCCTCCAGAACCGTGAGAAATAAATTTCTGTGGAGTCGTCTGACGGCCCCGCTGACTGGTACACGTGGGCACAGTGAACCAAAACGTGTGCCTTTCTGAGAGAACAGCAAAGCACCTGCACGGGATCCAGCTTCCGCACCTGCAGGGCGTTTCTTTATTTATTGACCAGAGAAGAAATTAAGGCATTTCTGTCCATTTTTACCTGCATGTAATGACAACGCTACCATCCACTTTTTAGGATATTTTGGTCCCGGCTAATCAGAATATCAGGGGACTAGTTCACGGACCCCTACACCAAGGATTCTGACGCAGGTGACAGGCACAGCCCACAGCACCGTCTGGCGCCACTGGGCCTGGGAGTGAAGGCCGGGTCTAAAACTGGGCCGACACTCTTGCTCCGTGATCCGGCTTTACCTATTTCCTCCTGCGTCTTCTGTCTGGTTTTTAAATTGTGTGTATTATTTGCATGCGATATATACAAGGGCAACAGCAAGGCTGGTGTCCCCAAAGCTGAACAATGTCGCTCCATCAGAGACGAAAGCAGGGAGGCCAGCCTGGAGGAGCCATTCTGACCACTCTCAGGGCAGGGGGACGGCAGCTTCACCTTCCCAGGCCTAAGGTCACCGTTTTCCAGGTTCTCTGAGGGTCGGCCAGAGGGTGGGGGTGCACTTTGTTTATTCTGTCTTGAGTTGGGGGACTGGGTGAGAAGCGACGCCCCCCAGACCCGACCTGCTCCATCAGCTCCCCTGGCCCCGGAGCAGCACCCGGCGCCTCCTGGGCCTGCAGGACTCCCGGGTGGCGCCGCCTGCCCCTCCGGTGCCAGCACATTGGCCTTGGCTTGGCCGCCCCTGCCAGCAGCCAGCGCTGCCCTTGCCAGGCACTCTTAACTGTGGTCCCACAGCCGGGCTGTTAGCTTCCCCCGGGCAATCCAGGACCCCCGGCTCCCTTCCTCCCAAGGCCATCAGCCCCTGGGCAGCAAAGCCAGTCCTGGTCTGGGGCTCCTGGCCCTGGCAGGGTCCTCCTCGGGGCCCCTGGAGGCAGAGCCCGCGTGCGGGAAGCTCCCCGGCCTTCCACGCAGGAGACCTCGGGCCTGGGCAGGAGAAGAGTTAACGGTTCTGGGCTGAGGCTCAGTGTTCAATTTCTTTATTTCCTGTTGATGACATTATTGCCTTCCTACAACCATCGACACATGTTGCTTTCATCTGTTTCGTTTCAAGACATGAGTACACTCGCTGGAAACTATGCTTAATAGCTAAACTCGAAGCAGTTGGGGCTCCTTTCCTCCTGGACTATGCGGGGTGCCGCGTCCTCTGCTCCATGGTTCTGGGGGGGTGGGGGTGGGGGGTCGTGTGGGGGTGGTGTGTTTCAGCCACCATTTTTAACAGCACAAAGAAGCAGTGGCTTCCTGGGCCAGTTGCCTCGGCCCATCTGCTACATGTGGGATAATTTCACTTTGGGGTGGGGGCGTCCGGGGCTCACCCAATGAACTCCCCTGTTGTGGCGCTTGAACGGCATGTAGCCTCTGCCTTTGCCCAGTGGCCTCCCTGCCCACGGGAGTTCCCGGGGGGGGGGGGGCGGGGGGGGCGTGCTGTTTAGCTACAGGGTAGGCACAGGCTGCTGGGCCTTGTGCTCCGTGACTCATGGCTTGGACCTTCTGAACTGAGCCTCCCAGACCGAGGGCTGAGCTTGTCAGTCGGACCCACGGACTGTGGGGGGGACAAAGCGGCCTGGCCGCCTGGGGAGAGGGATGGGAAAAATTTTCCCCCAGGTTGTGACCCGCATGGAAAGCGACCCCTGGGAGCAGGCCACCCTCTTTTGTTTGGAATTGGTTTTGACAGGTTTCCAAACCTGGTGGCAGCCACTCCCCTTTCCCGGGCAAGGGCAGCACTGCCTGTGGACATTCCCAAAAGCGAGCTTTCGGTTCGCGCCCAGGGTTGAGAGGTCCCCCCTGCCCCTGCAGGCCGGGGTGACTGCCCTGTCCTCGGCGTATCCACCCCCACCCCGTTCCCCTGAGGATCTTGGACATTTTCCTATGGGGAGGCCGGGGCGTGGGGGGGGGGGGGGGGGCAGCCACAGCCTGGCTCCCTACGAGGAAGGGAGGTGCGCACTGTCATGTTTATTCCCACTTCATAGTTGAGAAAACTGAGGTTCAGGAAGGGCAGAAAAAATTGCCCAGGCCACACAGCTTCTAAGTGGTGACTCTCCCAAGCAGTTGTCTTCTGTCCAGGGGGCTTGGGGGGAGGAGGTGTGATACCCGACTGCCCTGCTGCTTTGAGAGGAGTCATAGACCCTCCTCCCCTTCCTCCCCCCCTACCCCACCCCCGGCCTTGTCTGCCCCTCAAGCCACATTTCAAGCAGGTAGGAAGGACGTTCCCAGAAGCTCATAGCTGGGTCAGGGTGCTTGTGTGCCGGGAGGAGACCCTTTGAGGTCAGCCTGCCACCCCTTTCAAGTGGCAGATCTGGGAGAGCCTGAGGTACAGCCGGTGGGGAACGCTGTCCCTCTCATCTGCAGACGCGCCAGCACCAGTCCCCTCGCCGAGGAAACAGACTTCCAATCCTATGCAGCTCTGTGTATGTTTTCTTGCCTGGCGGTTCCAGGTCGCTTCCTGGTTTGGGTGTGGGTCTGGGAAAGGCAGTACGGAGCCCAGCGCAAATGCGGAGTCGCTGACGTCCTCTAAAAACGCCGCCTCCCAAGATGCCACTGCTGAGAGCGACAAGGCTCCGTTGGCCGGTCAGGTTGTCCCCACAGGCCCTGGCTGGGCGTGTCTGATGCCAAAACCCCCACCCCCTGGGCTGCAGGGCACCCAAACAGCCTTGACCGGCAGCTCCTGTTAGATGAGGGAAGACCAGCTCACTGCACGTGTTTGACCCAGTGGGAGATGGCATTCCACAATGGTGGGGTCACCCAAGGATGTGATGGAACCCCCTTTGCTGGTTCATTATTTTTATTAAAAGTAATATAAAGTTGCCATAGAAATTTTGGAAAATACAACATAATCGTGTTAAGTTCCAAGGACCAGAGACCCACTCAGATGACCCCAAGGGAAAATGGGGGGTGGGGTGTTGAAAGAACATGAGTGGCTGGGGGGGGGGCTTCTCTATCCCCCATGGCATGGCTTTTCCCTCTGGTCCCTGCTCCCCTATAACTTCAGCAAGCCCCCCGCTGGCCCCCTTGCACAGCCTGGGCCCCACGGAGAAAAGCTAAGCAACCCAGCTCATCTTTCTAGACCTGACTTCTCAAGTCATGTGGCACCAGCCAGCCAATGCCGGGCCCCCCAGGAGCCATGTGACCAAACCCAGTCTGATCGGCTCGAAGGGGTGGGGGTCACATGGTATAAAAGTTCGCCACCAAGGCCTGTCCCCTCAGGGAAGGGCCAGTGGTGGCAGCACCCCAAGCTAACAAAGGTATAAAGGGGAGAGAGAAATGATCCCCAGCCCACCATCTGCTAGTCAAGTCTTTACACCTTTCTCCCGACCTAGTACCTGTGCTATACAATATTTGCATCTTGCAACTTGTAGTTACTTATAAGCAGTACCAATCACCTCTCCTCCATCACCTGTTAATGCCTGTATGATGGTCCCGTGCACTGCCTGTGGCAGGTCTGTAGTTTAGTTAATCCGTCCTCTACAGACACGAATGTTATTTCCAAATTCCTACGATTACATATAACCCACATGCTTGGAACAGCACCGGGCATGCGCAGATGACGTGCCAGATGCGCTGTGGATGCTGCAGTGTTTGGGAAGCCCGGCCCTGCCTCCCAAGGTGTAAGAATAACGGATCTTTGGAAGAAGCCAGGGGACAGAGGGTAGACGTGGGCCCTGACCTTCAGCATCTGCGTGTGTCCGTGCTGCTGTTCTTGAATGCTGAACCTGTGGACGCGACTGAAAGCCGAAGACCAGCTCCAGTCCCGGCCAGGAGCCCCGGGGGTGTGTGCTTTCACCCAGGCTGGGCGGAGGGAGGGGCGTGGGCGACAGGCTACTGCCTTCTCAAGTCTCCACTCCTCCTCTCTGATGCGTCTGGCCGCCCCTCCCACCCCCCTCCCGTGGATGAGGTGGTGAGTGAGGAGGGAAAATAGAGTCAAAGTGTCAGGATGCTGGTGCCAAGCCCCTGCGTGTGCAGCCCAGAGAGGCCTGCGCCACAGAGTGAGGTGGAGCCAGAGCCAGGCCCGGGGTGCAGACCTGGGCCCCATCACTCACCCTCGCCGATCATGCTTTCAATGGACAAGAACACATCAGCCAACGGGAAAGTTCATCAAATGCCTCTTCAGTGTGATGGCTCTCATCCTTACGCTGGCAGCTCCGACTGGAGGCCTCAGGTCTCTCGGCCTGTCACTCACAGACGGGGACACGAGCACTAGCCGAGGACGGTAACTGAGCCCTGGGCCTGAGGCGGCGCCCACACCCCCGTCCGGGAGGGAGTTGGCAGGCAGCCCCTGCCAGCCAGGGCGCCTCCACTGCCGGAAGGGCGTCTCTGCGGGTTCACGTCGTCCGAGGAGATGAGGGCCCCCCTGGGATTCCCTGCTTCACCAGGAGAACCCCTCGCAGGGAGCTGGCTGACCGTGAGCTGCTTGCTTACCCGCTCGGAACCTCCACCGGTGGCTGGTGGCAGCACTGTCTGTGGGGTGGCAGGGCTGGGAGGAGCTGCGAGGCCATGCTACACTGTGTCCACATCCGGCCCAATGCCGCGTGCTGAGTGCGTGTGACCTTCGTTTGTCCCGCGTCCTGAGCCCCTGGACAGGCTGGCGTCATGGGCTCGGGTCTGCGCAGTCACCGAGGGCCCCGCTCAGAGGCCGGCAGGGTGTGAAGCTGTGTGTCCCCATCTTGAAATTCCTCAGTTGTTGAACAAGGGGCCACATTTGCATTTTCACTGAGCCCCGAAAATGACAGCGGGTCCTGCCTCCAGGTTGATGCTAGTTGCGCTCAGAGAGGGTTGGGTTGGGGAGTACATGAGGCGACCCCTGACCCCTTCCAGAGGGCCTGGCCCCGCAAGTGCCTCTTCCCCTCAGCCCCTGGCCCTCCTGCACCCCCGCCCTCGCCCTCGGAGGGTGTCTCCCCTCGAGCATCTTCGCCAGCTCTGTGGACTCTGAACCAAGGACTCACATCCCAGGGCACAGGCCGGGCTGGGAAGCCAGGGGCTCTGGCTCCTCGGAGCCCTTGAAGCGCTTATCAGAGAGGAAACGGCTAACGACTCTGTCTCTGGTTTATGGCAGCGCTGCTCCCTTTATGGCCTTTTACTGCCCGGCCGCCAGCGGTTCAGACAGTGCCGCCCTTTGGGAGGAGCCACCACTGCTGGTTGTGGCCCGAGACCCATTTCCCTCTGGGCCAGGCCCCCGAGGCCAGGGTACGGTCATACGGTCATACCCGGCCTGGCCCAGAGGCCACACTTCCAGGGCAGCAGACACACTGTGCGCTCACATCTCCCTCCGCCTCCTCCCACCGCCCTCAGCACTGACCCTGCGCTGGCTTCAGAGCAGGGCAGACACCGCCGGCTCTGGCGCATCCCAGGGTCTTCTGATGAGGCTCTGTCTGCCCAGGGGGCTCTGGGCACCAGAGCCAGACACACAGCAAGAGGAGCGAGCATTGGGCAGGGGCACAGGGCACTGCATGGGGTGTGAGGAGTGAAGTCAATGGTCCTGCATTCAGAGCACCCAAGGACTGGAGAGGAGCTGGGAGAGGCTTAATCCTGGCCTCTCTGAACCTCCCCCAACCCAGGTGGCCAGACACCACCCCTCACCAAGATACAGTGGGGCGTTGACTTACGAGTGTCCCGACTAACGAGTTTTTCGAGATACGAGCCATCTCTCGGCCGAATTTTTGCTTTGAATTGCGAGCTAAGATTCGGGTTACGAGCCAGCTTCAGATACCCCACCGCTAGTTGGCACAGCAAACGTCACAGTGAACGCCACAACATCAGCCCAGCATCACGTGTCTCACTCGTTCACTGTTGATTTGACATACGAGTAATTTGAGTTACAAGCTCCGTCACGGAACAAATTAAACTCGTAAGTCAAGGCCCCACTGTATACTTCCAGGGGCATCTCCAAGACACACAGAGGCCTGTTGGCGGGCCAGACCCACAGAATCTCACACGGGGCGTCTCGGGACCCCTGGCCAGCACAGAACACGCACGCTGGCGGGAAGGCTCGGCAAGCCGTGGCCATCGCACCGCTCGCCCCAGGATTCCCTTTGAACAGCCTTTTTCCCACACAGAATACGAGTAAGGAATGGACTTGGTACCAAAAAGAGGAGATGAAACACAGCATTTTGCAGGATTTACAAGGAGAGGAGCAGGTGAGCAGGAGGAAGGCATGATACACTTGGTGGTCACACCTCAACTTTAAACATGAGTTAAAACAAAAAGAGGGGCCCAGCCGGCGTGGCTCAGTCCGTGGTTGAGCATCGACCTATGAGCCAGGAGGTCACAGTTCGATTCCCGGTCAGGGCACAAGCCTGGGTTGCACAGGCTTGATCCCCAGTGTGGGGCGTGCAGGAGGCAGCCAATCAATGATTCTTTCTCGTTGTTGATGTTTCTATCTCTCTCTCCCTCCTCCCTTCCTCTCCAAAATCAATAAAAATATTTTTAAAAAAACAACAAAAAAAGAGTGCTTGCGTGCTGTGGCGTGTGCCTGCTGTCAGTCGGTTGCACTGAGGCCTATGGAAGCTCTGGGGACGGGACGGCAATGCTGGGAGGCTGAGGGTAAAGAGGGCCTGGGCTTGGGCACCTGGCTCTCCTGACCTCACCCGTGGGCCCCTCTTAGGGGTGGTGGGAAGAGCAGCAGAACAACAAACCTGGCCATGCGGTCCTCTGGTAGCCCATGGAAAGGCCTGCAGGCTGGATAGGGTGCAGACCCTAAAGACAAAGACTGGCTGGCCATTTGCAAGTACAGTTTGCCCTCCGTATCCACAGGTCTTCACCTCGGATTCAGCCAAGGGCGAACGATAGCATTCGGAAAAACGGTCGCATGGTTTGGGGCAGGTACTAGGTAGTTGGGCCTACTTGGCTGTGTGTGTACTGAGCCTGCACAGACTGTTTTCTCATCGTTATTCCCGGAACAACACGGATAACTTCTATTGCTCAGCGTTTACATCGTATGAGGTGTTACAGGTACAGGAGTGCCCCCTGTTCTCGGGGATACGTTCCAAGATCCCGGCAGATGCTCCAAACCGGGGATAGTACCCAACCCTATATACACTGTGTTTCCTATACACACACACCTCTGACACGCTTGAATTCCTTTTCCATCTTAGCTCTGCATTTATCACACACTGTGGCTCTAACTTTTGCAGTTTGAGGTGTGACAACTAAAATAGAGCAGATTTCCTTTCCTTCACAATTTCAAGGGTAGTAGATTCGTTCTTACCATAGATATTAGCAACCTCAGCCTGTGAGTTTTCCCTTCCTTCCTTAAGTGGAGAGCTTTCCCCTTCTCCCATCCGGTCGCCAGCATCACTGCTCTTGCGCGGTCGCCAGCATCACTGCTCTTGTGCTTCGGGGCCATGATTAGGTAAAGCAGGTGACTTACACAGGAGCGCCGAGAGGGTTACTAAGTGACTCCCAGGCCGGGAGCGTGTACCGTGCGGGGACGCTGGGCAGAGGGACGATTCACGTTCCCGGGTGGGTCGGAGCAGGACGGTGAGAGATTTCATCGTGCTACTCAGAGTGGCACACAATTAAAAACTTACGAATTGTTTATTTCTGGAATTTTCCATTGAATATTGTCACAGCACGGCTGACCGCAGATAACTGAAACCACGGAACGTGTCACAATTGGGGTTTGATTGAAAGTATACGGGCGGCTGGGCGTAGGTTCTGGGAAAATGCTACCATTGGAGGGAAGAAGGTCTCAGACAGCCCGCAGGGGCCCAGGAGGTCCTCAGTGGGGAGGCCTGGGCCTCGACCAGGCTTTTCTGAGTGTTTCCCCAAGACAGCCCGTCTCCCGAGTGCGCAGCCTCACCTGGGGGGGCTCGGCCAAACTACTCACCGAACCCTCACAACAACCCCCGTACCCCCGCTCCTCCCATTTTTGGCTTGGGGAAACTGAGGCACGGAGAAGCGACAGACTCTCCCAGGTGTATCCAGTGCGCCACGCTCCCCGGCTCACAATTACTCTTCAGGGTGAAGGAAAGCCCTCCTGCCCATGGCCCAGGAGGCTCTGCCTGGCCGAGCTCCGTCTGCTCCACCCTGTTCCCACTTGCTATGAGTTTCTGGAAAAGGCACAGCTTCCTCCTGCCGGGGGCCTGTGCAGGGCTCTGTCCAACCGCCCACAGCCCCAGCACCCCTTCCCCTCCTGTGCCCTCTGATCCCCCCTGACCTCCCCTGCCCAGGGCCTGACACAAAACAGCCCCTGGGTGAGTGGTGTCTCCTCCCCTGCCCCTCCGGGCAGCACAGGCCTTCGTCCCACTTGGGGGCCAGTGCCCAAGGCATTGGGTGCCCGCCTTCCTGTTCCGCCCTGGCTCAGGGAAAAGCCCCCCTTCCTGGCAGAGCTGCCATCCTGAGGACAGGAGGACCCTCCATTGTCTTGTAGAGTTTAAGGTGGATTCCTTTTCACAGGGAAATTCAGAGCAGAGACCCCCTGGGGGTGGCTGGAGATGGGGAGGAAGGCGCCTCTGTGGGGGTGGAAATGGTTGGAGCTGGGGCAGGGAGGTTGTGTCCATAAAGGAAGAGCCAAGTTCAGGTGCAGCAGCTGCTGGACCCCCACGAAGGGGGTGGCCGCCTGAGAGGGCCGAAGCGGGGAAGGGCCTTGAGACCACCCCACGCCCCGCGCCCCCTTCCTGGTGGCTGAGCGGCTCTGGCCTGGGAAGCCACCCAGCATCCGGGCTTCTCCAAGTGCCCCCTGAGCAGCCACCAGGAGGCACTGCCCCTCCCGCCATCCCCACCTCCACCCCACTCAGCAGGCGGCGCCTCACGCCTGCCCTCACACGCCTGCCCTCGCACCTCGCCCACTGCTCTCTGCATCTCCTTCAACCCTGGAACAGGGAAAGGGAAGGGAGGAAGCCCCTTACTTTTTGTGACCCTATTTTCGAACCCCCAAAGTCGGGCCTTTATCATTTTCTGATCTGCAGCTTAATGGACTCACGTGGAAAGTTTTACAAAGGTAGACAGATGTGATGCATTGAACAAATGGATCCTTTTGAAAAAAATTCAGTTCTGCCATAGGATAGTACCCGGTAAGAGACCAGCCTTCTCACCTGTCACATATTGAAGCTGGTGTGTCCTGCCCCCGTCTTCCTTGTCCGCAGCGCGGGCCTAGCCCAGGCTTCTTCCCTCCACTTCGTTTGTTTCCCTAGCATCCCCTAAGTGTTGGGGTGTTCACTGAGCCGGTCAGGTTTCACAGTTTCAGGAATGACCATAACTGTCTCTAGGTTCCAAAGTTACTGGGGAAAGAGCATCGAGAGGGCATTAGTAACCGGAGGTGAGGCTCGATCCACACATTTTAGTTCACCTTTCAGAGGCTCGTGCTCTGGCTGACAGCCATGCAGCGTGTTGGCCGCATCTGACATGCAGGCAACTTCTCCTTGTTTCTGACTGAGGCGGCCGGGGGTGGTGGCCCTGCTGCCTCACCCAGGATGGTGGTTTCAACAAGGGACAGAGTAGGGTCCTTTTAAGAGGATTAAATTCCAGATGCCTGGCCAGGCTCTCAAAGGTGGAGAGGATGGAGGAGGAGAGGGAAGGAGGGCAGCCAGTGGGTCTCCAGGGAGTGGAGCTTGGCACTCGGGTGGGGATAGGGGAGGACATTTTGGGGGATTCATCTTGTTTGAGACTCTCTGCACTTCCTGGATTTGTGTGTCTCTTTCCTTCACCAAGTCACGGAAGTTTCCAGTCATTATTTCTTATAAGTACCGCGTGCTAACCGATTGCGCCACGGGAGCCCCCCAGTCATTATTTCTTCCAATAGCTTCTCAACCCCTTGCTCTCTCTCCTCCTCTGATGCAGATGCTGTTATGCTTCACATGGTCCCCAAGGTCCCTGAAACTACCTTCTTTTTTTTTTTTTCTTCATTCTTCTTGTTGCTGCTCTGATTGGGTGTTCTCTGCGGCCTTGTCTTCCAAGTCACCGACTGGATCCTAAAACACTTTAGAGCAGTGATGGTGAACCTATGACACGCATGTCAGAG
>NW_005871148.1:2519788-2522349 GCF_000147115.1 Myotis lucifugus | reverse complement strand
GGGGTCAGGACCCCCAGGAGGGGGTCCCAGCTCGAAGGTGGGCGGAAGTGATCTTGAGAAAACCTCTTTATCTCCTCTTTGCTTACTTTCCCTATTTTCCGTGATGGATTGGATGAGATAGCACTTTAAGGGCCCCCTGGCTAGAAAATTCTGCTATTTCTTTTTAGGTACAGGATAGGATGGGTTGATAGATGACAGTCCCTTTGCCTCCCAGCCCCTGATTTTCTCCTCAGGGAGGATGGCGGGGTTGGGGGCTCACCTCTGTGAGACCTCATTGGTCAGTACCAGGCCCCCACCCCCACCCCCACCCCCAGGACCGTGGCTCCTATTCGGAGAGCATCTTTGCTTTGGAGTTGGGGAGTTTCTCCCTAGAGCAGGCAGTAGGCCAGTGAGGGTACAGGGTGACTGCACAGACGTAGCACCATGTTTTGGGCACCTTCTGTGTGTCACACATCACATCACGCTGGGCATCGGCCTTATTGGTTATCCTCACAGCAGCCTTCGGAGGCTGTTCTTCCACCCTAGAGGTGACACCTGGGGACTGCAGAGTGGCTAGGTGACCTGCAGTCTTAGGAAAGGTTACCTGTATCTCCCTCCACCTCCCTCTCTAAACAAAGGTGCCTTGTCTAAGGTGGCACTTTTCCAAAGAAATGAAATACAAAGGCACTGAGTCTTGGTGAGCGAGGTCCTGAGCTCCTCTGAGGTCGCAGCTGGTGTGACTTCCCCTCCACAGGGGCATTTGTGGGGCTGACGGAAGGTTGGCGATCTGGCCAGATGCCTCTCAGGGAGCGCCGAGCCCTCGTTTTCTGGGATTCTAGGATTTCAGCCCGCTACATAATTTCAGAAAAGAATTACCCTCTGCTTTATTAAACTTGTCTGCACTTAGGCAAAGTGGGCTGTTTATCCTCTGTAGGGCTTTTCTGTAAAGGAGGGGGGAGAGTGAGCATGTGCAGAAATCCATCACCTTGCTTTCCTGTTTCCAGGCAACCGTGCAGGATTACAACAAGTCACATGATACCCCTGCTGCCAGGGAGAAGGGGAAAATGGAAAACTGTGCTATCTTGAGAAAGGGGCTGGGTATAAGCAGAGGACTCTGAATTCTCCTCCAGAAATATTATCAACAAGTTGTCAAAAACCCGGAGGCTGCAGAGGGCTCCTGGCTTCCCAGCACTTGGCTCAGCCTCCTGCCGGATGGGCCACGTACCACCAGATATGACATTGGGGGTGGGGGTGGGGGTGGGGGGGCTGTGAGATGGAGGGGGAGCCACTGACCCAAGATTACCAAGCACCTGTTCTGGAAACCAGGCTCTCAGGGGGGTCATTAGTGAGAAGGTCTAATCCAAACTAGGCCTTGCTCCTGAATCCCCAGCCCCAGGATAATGAGGGGGCAGAGCCTGTGGTGATTGGGGCTGGCTGAGGGGCAGTGAAGGGTCAGTGGGGACAGCTGGGAGGGGAGGAAAACCACCCATGGAGACCAAGTTTCCACTTCCTTTTGTAAAGCCTCCTCTTTCTGATCTTAATTTATTTTGATTCTGGATGTTTTGATTTTTTGATCTCCCCTCCCCCCATGTGTGTGTATGTACACACACACACACACACACACACACACACACATGCTGCTGCTGTTTATATTATAGACGCTTCTATGGCCATTCATCCCCTTCAGTGTATACTTTTTTCCCTGTAATAACATCCTCTGTGGCCCGAAGACTCCCTGGAACCACAGGGACAGCTCCTTCTGGCTCTCCTGGGGCCGCTGAAGGGGGTGGGCGTGCCCTTGCCATAGGTCCCGCACACCAGCCTCCCGGAAGGCCAGGCTATTAGATCCAGCGACCTGAAGTGGACTGGCTTCCAGTTTCCTCACACCCAGCAATGCCCAAGGCAAAGATGAGTCATCCGGCCCCGCACTCTGACTGGTCTTCCCGGTGTGCCTGAGGGGGTTGTATTCTGTAGCCTGGACTGCTGGTGTTTGCCAGCCTGGCTGCCTGGGGAGGTGAGCCCAGAGGGGCAGACCCTGGACACACTTAGAGGCAGGTGCTGGAGAGAGAGAGATGCCACCACCTTGGCACCCAGGGGCTGAACAAGAACTCTAGTCCCTTGTCACAGCCCCATGGATGGGGGTGGGGTAGGGGTGTCTGGAGTTGGGGGGCACAGCAGCTTGCCCCTTTCCAGCAGAGCATGGATGGTGTATCGTCTCTTGTCCTATCCTTCGTGCACGTTTCAAAGTCCTGAAGGCCTCATGACAGGCCAGAGGCACCTCTGCATTGAAAAGCGTTTGTCATCCTTTAAGTTCAACAAGAAAGTAAATAAAGAAAAAGTGAGTGGAGTTGGAGAGCCGAAGCCTCCCACAGCTCCGATGGTGCTGGGCTCTTCCTTGCATTTCTTGAACAGATTGGGTTACACCTTTGTTTTTTAAGAGCAGGAAAAGTTAATGATTAGCTTGTCATATGAGGGGTCATTCTGTTACAATAGATGAGCGAATGAATAATGTTCTAGGTTTGTGACATATTTTCTCATTACATTCAGTGAGAAGAGAAGGTTTGCCTCATAAACACTGGGGG
>NW_005871148.1:2462974-2473868 GCF_000147115.1 Myotis lucifugus | reverse complement strand
CCCTCTATATTGTCTTTTTGAGGGGATGTGTGTTCCCTTTTATTTGCTCTTCATCATTATTCCGCCTTCTGCCCTGGGTCACGAAGTTTCAATCGCACTGTTCCTGCGCGCCCGCACGTGGTATTTTGTGGAAGAGCCACACTCAAGGGGCCAAAGAGCCGTGTGTGGCTCGCGAGCCGCAGTTTGCCGACCAGGGGTCTAGCCACTATGCCGTACACGTGAAACTAATACATCATAGTGTTGAATGTGCAAAAAGAAATGTATGAAGTTCAATTAAACACATGAAAAAAAAGGTGGTGATAAGGAAAAAGAGAAGCCTCATGGGGAAGGTGTCATCCACATAAAACGATGGCGGTGAGGGAGTTGACCATATGAGTATCCGGGGGAAGAACATTCTAGAAAGAGGGAATGGCCAGGGCAAAGGTCTGGGGGACTGCTTCTTCCTGGTGGAATAGAAGCCGCCTGAGAGCAGGCCTGGCTTTCTTTCCGGAGTGGCCCTCGGGCCTGGCTGTGGTGCCTGCGAGGCCAGGTGGGCGCTGGCGTGTTTGCGGAGGGAATGGACCTGAGTCTCCTGGTGGCAGAGGCAGGAGTGCAGGGTGGAGGGGCAGGGGGCAGTCCCTGGCCGAGGTCCCCAGCTCCGTCCTCCCATGGAGAGCTGCCCCGAGCTCCGGGAGCCATTTCTCCTCTAGCTCAGACCCGCGTTTTTTTATCCTCTCCGTCCCCTTCGCCTTCTAGTCGGTGGGGTCCCTCCCAGCCGCCCTCACGATTCCCGGGCCTCTGTGCTGCCTCCCTCTAACTCGGAGCCCTTATCACACCCCCTTTGTGTGGGAGCCAACCTAAACATATTTGGGGACTGTTGGGCTTTTTTTATATTTCCTTATGAGTCAGTCTCTCCAGCTTTTTAATCATTTCTCCCCCGTGAATGGTTGGCAAGGAGCAGGGGCCTGGTTCTCAGCTAAGAGACACAATTACCTCCAGCTCACGGGCTCAGGCTGGGCCAGGTGGCCTCCCCTCCGTTCCCGGAGGGCGGGGGCCCCAGGAGGAGTCGGGCTGGGGGCCACCTGCTGGGTCGGCACAGTGCCTGCCTCTCTCCAGGCTTGTGCAGCTTCTCTTGAGGGGGCACCTGGTCACTTAATGAGAAGATAAAACCAGCCTCAGACGTTAGAGAGGCCAGGGGAGTGGGCGCAACAGAAACCCGCTCACACAGAAATGTTTGGTGAGCACCTACTATGTGCCAGGCCTCGTCAGAGTGCTGGGGAGTCAAAGACCCAGAAGACAAACGTGTGAACAAATCATTATGATGATCATGTTAAAAGGCGCTTTGAAAGATGTTCTTGGCTTGGGCACCCAAGGCGGGGACAGTCCCATCTCCCTTGGAGACAAGAGGGCTGGGAAAGGCTTGTGAGGCATTTTAGTGTGGAGTTAAGAGCACAGAATTTAGAGACAGATCAGGTTCTTCTCCACGCGGGCCTCCCCATGTGGTCTGTGTCTATAGCATGCTGCCTGGGGCCCGGGGATGAATGTCCCAGAGACAGAGCCGGCGCAAAGCTGCATCACCTTTCTGACCTAGACTCAGATATCACACGGGTCACTTCTGCCACATTCTAGTAGTGGGGGGAGTCCCAAAGGCTCACACCACAGGGAGGGACCCAGACTCTGTCTCCTGACAGAGTAGCACGGTTTCTGGAGAGCGTGAGTGGGACGGGGATATTGTAACCATTCTGGAAAATACAACAGACCCCATTTGTCGTGCCTCCGAAAGGGCCTGGACTTGTGAATGGGAAGGTCATTCTCTCTCTGGCCTCTTGCGCCACTTTCCTTGGACATTTATTTCATTCCCTTCTCTCTCTGTAGGCCAGTCATATCTGTTCTTTAGTTCCGATGGCAGCTCCTGACAACCTCCAAGCTTATGAGTGTTTGTGTTACAGTTTGAAAAAAAAATTTTTTTTATTGATTTCAGAGAGGAAGGAAAAGGAAGAGGGAGAGAGAGGGAGAGAGAGAAACATCAATGATGATAGAGAATCATTGATTGGCTGCCTCCTGCACGCCCCACATTGTGGATCAAGCCTGCAACCTGGGCATGTGCCTTGACTGGGATCAAACCGTGGTCTCCTGGTTCATAGGTCAATGCTCAACCTCTGAGCCATGCCAGCCAGGCTGTGTTATGGTTTTTGCTGAGATAGACTCTCTGGTTTATAGTTCTCAGGAGAGGAAGCCTCATTGGCCCAATCAGATCAGGTGTCTATTCCTGGCTCAATCAGCCTGGCCAAGGTCATGGCCATGAAGCGGAAATAAGGCACGTTAAAAGCATTTGTGTGCTTTTAATAAATGGGCAGATGTTTTGATGAATGTCTACCACAGGGCCTTGTAGCAACCACTTGTGAACAGGACATGGCAGCAGACGCTTGGATAGTGCTGTCGACCTTCCCAGGACAACAGAGAGGGAGTAGTTTGCTGTGGTTGGAGCAGGAATGGAGGTTTTATGTGCAAAGCTTATGTGGTTATTTTCTGCCCTTGGGAAATCGTGGGAAGAAATGAGCTGAATTAAAATAAAATAATCTTTGACTAGAATTTGATGGATCTGGGTGAGACCATCTGGTCTACCCTTTCCAACTCCAGTCAGGTAAAATAGTTATATTCCCAGATGTGAAGACCGAAGAACTATAATTAGCTCGTGACTGAGAAGAGGAACAGAAAACAAGTACTCTTGCTTCTTGATATAATTTTTTTCCCCTATATGGACAACTCTCCTGGTATCTTCAACAGGCTAACAACATAATGCAAGAACAAATAAAACAGCTAAGAAAGGCTCTGTGTTTACTGCAAACAGGTTCTCTGATAATCTACCTAAGGAGATAGGGAGATAGGTATTATTATTACCTCCCAATTTATAGTTGAGATAACTTGTCCAAGGACACAGAACAGAAAAACGAAGTTTGAACCCAGTCTGGCCTCACAGTCTGAATGTTTAACCTTGAAACCATTGATACTTTTCTAACACGAGGCAATTAGAATGACTCCCCTGTTCACCCTCTCTGCTGAGAGATCAGACTTGTTATTCTTCTGATATCATGTGACCCCTTCCAGTTAGCTGACTGAACCAGAGGAAAGCACCTGGCCCAAGAGCAGCCAATTCATTGGCTAGCTCGTAGCCTATGGGAGGGTTTGCCCTGGAGCTTTCCCAGCAGGGATAATGATGACTAAATGATTAGATATCAGATTCTCTTCTTTAGAATTGGAACTGGAGATAGAGACATTGAGAATCAAGTAATTAGCAATGGGGATACAATCTTCAAATCCTACAGAAGATAAAGATAACTTGGTTGCTTAATTGTCTTGGGTCATGGTCCTCCTTTTATTTTCATTACAGTCAGTTTCTGGAAGGCTTGGGTTTGGGGCTGTTCTAGGGTTCTTGTGGGAATTCTCTTTCTCACTAAACCAAATTCCTTAAAGTAAGTTCCTGTTGTTGGAGACACCCCCAAGTGAGCCTGGGATCCTTGCCAGAGGACACATCCAAGGCAGTTAGGCTTCTGTTGTACAAACAGAAACAACTTGATTGTCAGATGAGAATGAGATATTTGACTTCCCTGGTTTAAGGCAACAGGCTAAACGAGTTGATCCTCCTAGATCTGGTACTCTGTGATCCACTAAGGTGGGCTGGCCTGGGCATAGGCGGATTCTACAAGTGTATAAATATTCTCATCTGAATGAACTTCAGCACCTGTGAGTACTTGATGAATTATAACCAGTTTAGCTATCTTGGTCAAGACTGTTTAGGTTCTATATGATAGAAACTCAACTCAAACAAACTTAAGTAGAACATACATACATACACACATAAATAAATAAATCTATTTCGGTCTGTCTGGTTCAGGCAGGGCAGTAGCTAGATCAGTGTTGCCCAATAGAACTTTCTATGATAATAGACCAGTTTTATAACTGTGCTATACTGTACAGTAGCCACTGGCCATGTGTGAGTACTCAGAATGTAGCTGGTGTGACTGAGAAACTGAATCTAAATTTTATTTAGTTTCCATTCATTTAGATTTCAATCGCTACATGTGGCTAGCAGCTACCCAATTAGACAGCCACCTCACTGTCTTGGGGGCGCTCTGACCGGCTCTTCCTAGCACAGGGGTCCATGCCCGCTCCAACCATCTTCATGGAGATTGGGAACTCTGACCCATCAGGGTTACGTCTGACTCTGTGAGCAAAGGCCACCTTCTCTGAACCACGTGAGGTGGATCCCTATTGGAAAGAGGATTTCTGCATCCGAAGAGGAAAGAGAGTGAAATTTGGGCTGCCAGAAACGCTCCCCATAGCTCACCCCAGTGTGCCGTGTGCCTGGCTGAAGGGGAGACGGGCGGGGTGGCAATAATGAACATTCACTCCGCAGCCATTCATTGAGACCCTTGGTGCCGGGCACCGCGTTAGCTGTGGGGACACGAACACAGAAGTCATGACAACAGCAAGAAAGAAAGACCCTGTTTCTTCCCAACCTGACAAGGGAAGTCGACTCCTGAAGATACAGTCACAAAACCGGGTGAGAAGCGCCCAAGTAAAGGTAGCTGAACACTGTTATCAGGACAACTCATTCTGGTTCTGCTCACTGAGGAATGTTTATTGACTATTGTCCCACTTAATTTAGCAAAAAAGCAATAGTTTTCCGTAGCTTGCAAGCTGCTGATAGCAGAGATCTGACCTCTGTATATTTCCCCATCCTGAAGGGAGGATTAAGAAATTGCTTTAGCTCTGATTTTTTTTTAAAAATATGGTTTTTAAAAAATTGAAAAACAAAGTCCAGTCTGAGAGAGGGGCCGGAGTCTGGCTGCTGCATGAGTTGTCTAAAAATAGTGAGGCTGATTAATGAGTGTCTAACACAGAGATCAAACCCAGAGGATGTAACAAGACAGCTAACATGTGCTTTTTGGCGACTGTGCTCCTTCAGAGAATTGCTCAAAACCAGGTTACCCAAGAGCTTGGCCGGCGCACCCGCCACTCCACTGAGCTGGAGAGGAGGCGCTTCTTGGCCTGCCTGTTGGTGGTTGGGGGTGGAGGCTGGCCTCCTGTGCCCTTGGCCTTCCCTCCCTATCCCAGCCCTCTCTGGTCAGTGCCCAGCAGCACCTGCTCCTCCTACCAAGCCCTCTGGGAGTCGGGGTGGGGGGCACTCAGTGTCCAGTGATGCGTTCTACCAGGGGAGGGAGCCAGGTCTGGGGTCTGTGGCCTTGAATTGTCCCCCACCCTCTCTGGGCTTTAGTTTCTCCATCCTCTGGAAACCTGCCCTGTGCTTGGTTAGCCTGGATCTCTGTGGCAGGAGTGCCCATAGGCAGTGGGACGTCAGAATAATGGTTCTGCTCACTGAGGAATGTTCATTAACTGTTGTCCCATTCAATCCTCCCATCAAGCCTTTGGCCCTTAGTCGCTTCAGTACACAGGTGGGAGAACGGAGGCCCTCAGAAGTTGATAGCTTCCCCAAGGGCAGGGAGTTCATAAATGGAGAACGGGATTGGAATCCAGAGTGCACGTGTTCAACCACTGCCCACACTGCTCTCAGGTGGCGCTGCAGATACCCTGCAGATAGACAGTGTCCGTGCGCCCACTGTACAGGGGGCGTGGGAGATGTCTCGCTGGTTGAGAGAAATCACTGGCCAGACGGTTAGGCATCTGGAGCCTGGAGCCAGGTCTGGGCTCTGCATCCTGTGTGCTCTGTGACCTTGGAACTGACACCCACCCTCCCTGGGCTTTAGCTTCTTCATCTGTGAAAAGTGGTGCCCTCCTCATCCTGCCTAATGACAGCCCCGTGCTGTGCCTCTGCACCCCTTTCCCACAGAACCCTCCAGCAGCACTCTGGGGCGGAGGACACCCGGGAACTCACCCCAGGTCACCCAGGGGGCTCCATGAGGTGTTGGAGTCAGAATTTGAACCCAAGTTTGCTTGGTTCCAAAGTCCCTCAGTTTCTCTCTATTTACAATGTGAGGGAGAAACAAGCGATGGATAGCTTCTACCAGGGGAAGGTGTCTGGGTTCTAAATTCAGCCTCAGGGATTTCTTGCGGGAGGGGGGGGGAGGGTATGTGGGTGTCAATCATGTCCCCTTGTAGTCCTGTCCCCCAGCGAATACTAAGAGAAGGTCTTTATGGATGGAGGGCAGAGAGGGGAGGGACGAGGACAGCAGACCACAGGCAGACAAATCGTGGCCACCAAGGCTGAGGTGCCCACTGGGCCCTGCTGTCGCCATCCTCACCTCCTGGTTGGAGTTGGAGGGCTCAACCAGACTGTGCAGGCCTCCGGGCCCCCTGCAGCCCCGTGAGGTTTAAAGTTCCCCTTCCCTCTGGGTGATAGATGTTGCTTGCTGGCCGGCGCCGACCCTGCACCCCCTGAAAATCTCTTTTGAAGCTCCTTCAACTACAGAGAGAATTCACTTTGTCTCTTGAGGACACTAAAACCTGGAACAAACAGTCTCTGATAATAAATACCTTTTTTTTCGGGGATCAAAAGCTCCCCAGGCTTTCAAAGCGAGCCAGGGCGCTTTGGCGGTCCTGCCCAGCCCCAATGCTGAAGGGCGCGGAGAAAGGGAGCTGGGAGGCTGGGCTCCGGGGTTTCCGGGCCCTTCCAGGAGGAAGCAAGTGCCCTGCTGAGCCGAGGGCCACAGAGTGAGAGGCCGAATTCCAGGCCCCGGCCCAGCAGGCCCAGCGGCAGGAAAGGGCCCCTTGCTCCCAGCGGCCCTCCTCCAGGAGACAGGGGCCCAGCCTGGCTGGCTCTGCCTGGGCGAAGGTGGCCTTTGGCATTGGTGGGCACACCTGGATGGCAACGGTTGGCCTCCTGGGCAGTTCCCAGGCTGGAGGCATCTCTGAAGGCTGAGCGTCACCATGGCCGCTGGCTGAGATGGGGGCTTCCCACCAAGGTGCACACCCCCTTCCTCCTGACAGCCCCGGGCACGTGCGGGGACGTGAGGGGGGGCCTGTGGGCACCAGCAGACCTTCCCCTGCGCCCCGCGTGCTTGGGCTTCACATCCAGCACGTGTCTTTGCTTCGTTACTCCCCAAACTGCTGGACTCCATGGGGGGAGGGAGGGGCTGTGTGAGGGGCGATACCCCTCTACCCAGAGCGCCCTTCCTGCGTCCACTTTGGAAATCACCCCTCGGCCGCCGTGTGGAGGGTGTAGCGTGAACTCTGCAGCCAGGCCGCCTGGGTTTAAATCTGTGATCCTCAGACAAAGGGACTCTGGGCCGTGCAGGGTCACCGCAACCTCAGCGGCCAGATCAGCCGAATGGGCGCGTTCAGGGGGTCCCGCCTGCCGTGGGGTTGTGGCCGCCGGGACTCGGTGTGCAGGGGCGGGAGCGGGTGGCCGCGTGCCGGGCGGCCCTGAAGGAGCAGCTGGATTCTGCTGGGGGTCCCGCGTTTGGCCAGGGAGCAGGGGGAGGCGCTGGCAGCTTCGGTCGTGTAACCCTCGTCCTCCTTTCTCAGCGTCCCCAGAATCAAAGTGTCCCTTTCTTCAATGAGAGAGCCCGTCGCCCTGGGCCTCGCAGGGGCAGCCGGCCCCCAGGCCCCTCAGCAGGAACCCCCCTGGTGGGCAAGGCCTCAGTGTGACCTCTCACCTTTTGGCCTCTGGGTGAAGGACCATTAACCAAACGGCCTTCCCCAGTCTCTTGTGGAAGGGAGGCCTTTGTCCGGCTGTCCTCGGAACAGGAATCACCGGGAGTGATGGCTGCTAGGCCCAGGCTGCCTCCGAGCATCGTGCCGCCATCTTTGTTGGCCTAGCGTTGTAATTTATAACATTCTCTCATGGGTGCGGTCTCACTGGGCGTTCAGAGAGGTTACGTGTCTTGCCCAAGGTCACCCAGCTGGTGGCCAGGACGGGCCTGAGTCCTGGTCTTCTGACTTCCTAGCTCATCTCCGTCCATTTTATCGGGGGAGGCAGGACGGCTGGAGAGGGTTTGGAGGGAGGGTTTGGATTTGCCCCATTTCTGTCCCCACGTTCCTGACTTGACAGGGTTTGTAGATAAAGCTAAAGGGAGGAGAGTTACTGTTCTATATTTATTGTGCTCCTTCTTTTGCCAGACACTTTATATAAGTTATCACATCGGTTCCTGTTTAGTCCTAAAGGGACACCGTTGAGATGGGTGTTCTCACTGTTGACAGAGGAGGAAACGGGTGTCAAGAAGACCCAAGGTACATGCCCCAGGTCGCAGAGCTGCTGGGAGGGGGAGCAGCGATGTGTACCTCAATCTCTCAACACCCGTGGGCCCTGGACTGTGTTGGGGTCCCGCGTGCAGAGCAACCCAGAACAGCCTGACGTGGCCCCGGAACCCCAGTCTTCCCAGCAGCGAGGCGGACACGGGGGTCCGGGGAGTTGAAGGTGGGATTGGGGAGAGCTCAGGCCTGGGAACCCAGCAGACTCCAGTCCTGGCTCTGCGGCTCCATAGCCATGAGCCATGAGCCTGCTCCCTCACGGCCCTCAGAAACAACCCATCACGCCAGCACCTTGATCTTGGATTTCTGGTCTCCCAAACAATAAATGATTGGCGTGTAGCCACCCAGCCTGTGGTAAGTTGCTATGGCAGCCCCAGCAAACGAGCAGAGATGCGATGTTCCCTAACCCGCTTCATTACAGGCATTTTTTCAGGTATCTGTGACGATGTATCAGGTTCAGCAAGGGGGTACCTGGATTTTTCTTATAAAAGAGACAGAGGCCCTTTTCTGTGGGCTGTTCCCAGATGTTACCCAGGGCCAGCAAGTTCAACACAACTTTTAGTGAATCCTCTCTAATGTCCCAGGCCCTGAGCTGGTGCACGGCCCGCTGAAAACAGACTAGACATAGAAGAAATCAGGGTGCAATACTCCACACAAAGGAAAGCCTAGGTCTTGGCGCCGGGCCTCTCTATTTTGAGCTCAGACATTCCTGGTCGCTGGCTCCCTCCCTGCCTTGGCATTGGGTAGGGCGAGAAGGACAGGCCCCAGTTCGCTCAGCTTCGCTGCCAGAGGAGATCCATGAGCCCAGTACAGAGGCTGGTGTGCAAAGAGCAAGTCCTCTCTGGGCGGCGGGTGGGTGGGTGGGTGGTGAGCCAAGCTGTCTCGGCATTTGAGTTGCTTCATCTGTGGCTACTTATCTCACTGGGCTAGAGCGCCGTGTGCTCATGAAGCCAGGGTCCCGACGTGCTAGGGGCTGGGCGCCCTGCACTCCTGACCCATGTGGCTGTTTTCCAGGCAAGTCTGTGCACCGCTGTGGCATTATCTGTGCTTCGTGTTTCAGATCTGTCCCATCACCCCAACTCCATCCCATGGCCTTGAGTGGTGTGTGTGTGTGTGTGTGTGTGTGTGTGTGTGTGTCTGAGTCAGCACCGTCTGTAAGGGAGGCGCTCGGAGGTATCAGAGTTTAACTTTCAGCACGACTCAGACGAATACAGTGAGCCTGGGCCCAGGCCTGGGCTAGGGTGAGGCAAAGGCAGCTCCCTAGCAGCGCCCCCTGCTGCCCCTTCGTCGCAGCCCTGCGTGGGCCCAAGAGGCAGTAATTCAGGAGCAAGGGGACCAGCAGGGTGGTGAGCGGGGTCACAGGAGGGCCTGAGCCCCCGCAGTGCATGTCACCATGGAAAGCGAGCCTGCTGGAAAGGCCTTGGCTGAGTTAAATTCAAGACGGGTTAATGTCCAACCGTAACCTGCAGGGTTCCCTTTCCTACCAGGCAGGAGTCCATCTCCATGGAACAATCATCCTGGGCAAATGTTCATTTCCTGTAGGTTAGCATCTAGCGTCTGGGTCTTAATCAATAATAAAGAAGAACTCCAGCGACTTCCTATGGAACAACCCTCTGGTGTGGCCCAGATCCAGCCCCCAGGGCCCAGCCCTGTCCCCCACCACCACCCCCCACCCCCGCCTCTGTGACAGCAGCCCTGTCCCTCGTGGGGAATTGCTTCCCCTGGAAGGAACGGCCTCCCCCAAGGTCACACCCCTCCCGTGCCCGCCCTGGATGGTCTAGAACAGGGGTTACAAAGCTGCCCGCTGGCCTCCAGCTGGGACAACACTGAAGGACCACCCCAGCTCGGAGCTTCCCCTGGGAAGGGCTGAGGTCTCCGAGGCGACCTCCCTGCAGGTGACTCTCTCCCTTGCCCTGGTCTTCCTTCCTCCGCACTTACAGGTGTATCTCCTAGGAGCACCTCCAGCGGACCTTCCACATGCAACCCCCGGGCTCAGAGTCCACATCCACGTCCACGTCCACGTCTGGGCTAGGACAGGAGGGCCTGTCAATCAATGCTCCAGGTGGCTCCGAAGGCATGAAGCCATCTTCTTGTCTTATTTCCAAGCTTTGGGTACTCCTTTTTGAAAAAAAAAAAAATACTTTTTTATTGTTGATTTCAGAGAGGAAGGGAGAGGGAGAGAAAGATAGGAACATCAGTGATGATAGAGAATCATTGATTGGCTGCCACACTGGGGATCGAGCCTCCTGGTTCATAGGTCAACGCTCAACCATTGAGCCACGCCAGTGGGGCTGGGTACTCCTTCTCAGAGTTGGTAGAAATCCGTGGAATGATCCAACAAGAGTGGATGGCAAAGACTCAGTGGAAACCCTCCCCCACAGCTGGGAAAACAACTCCTCTTCCCAGCAGCAGCTGCCAGGCTCCAGGAGAGAGGGAGAGAGAGGTGCTGGGAATTCACAGGCCTTGCTCGCTGGCAAAGGTGAGGGATTTCACTGGTCAGCAGTTGGTGCCTAAGATCAAATGAGATTCTCCACCTCGGGGGTGAGGGGGGCGAGTGGGAGAAAGCGTGCTGACATTCTCAGGGGGGTTGTTTTTAGTTGAATGAAACAGGCTGATTGAAAACAAAAAGGCAGGGCCCGAGTGCCAAGCCAGCCGCCCCTCCACGCGGAGCCCACCGCCTGCGCCCCGCAGCCAAAGTCAGGGT
>NW_005871148.1:2436794-2462173 GCF_000147115.1 Myotis lucifugus | reverse complement strand
CCCCCCTTCCCGGCCCCCCCCCCCCCACCTTCCTTCAGTTTCTTCCCGGATGATATTACCATGCTGACTGGCAGAGGGGTGCGGTGGGGTGGTTTTTGAAGGCTAGTACCCATTCTTAAACACACACATACAACACCCAGGCCCATACAGTTGTGTGTGTGTGTGTGTGTGTGTGTGTGTGTGTGTGTGTGTGTGGACACCTGCGGCACTGTTGGGTGGTAATAACAATCCCTGTGAGTCCCGGGCCAGCCACTGTCGCAGGGGCCTTTCCTACGTGACCACATTGAATTTTCAGAACGACCTGTGAGATGAATGCCATGATTCTCCTCCCTCTCCCTCTGGGGACGCTGAAGCACAGAGGCTAAGACATTTGTCCTGGTAGCAAGTGGCAGCGTGGCAATGGAGGTGTGAGCGAGGTGGCCAGGCGGGGCCGTGCCGGCCCCAGAGCACGTGGCGTCCTTGCAGGGCAGCGTGGGGCAGTGTCGGGCAGGGGTGTGCCCTTGCACTTACTCACTAAACACTCTCAGATGCTCACCCTGGCGGCAGTGTTCTAAGTTCACTAACAATTACAAACCCATCTCATCTTCGCCTTTCGTGTAAACAGCCTTAGTGCAGACACTCTTGATGCCGTAAACCGGGGTTCTCAGGAAGAGGCAATGCTGCTCCCCAAGGGACATCTGGCAAAGTCTGGGGACATTTTGGGGTTGTCACAGCTGCGAGGGGAGGGGTGCTAGTGGCATCTAGTGGGTGAGGTCAGGGATGATGCTAAACATCCTACAGTGGACAGACAGGTCCGTCTCCCCACCACAGGGAATCACCCAGCCCCCAGTGTCACTAATGCGGAGGTTGAGAAGCTTTGAGTAATGGCAACGGTGGGGCCCTGGGAGGCATAGCCTGCAAACCGTGGTCTCCACTCCCCGCCCGCCCCCTCCCTCCCGCCGTCCAAAATCAGTGGGTCCTCTGCTTGGCTTCGTGCTGCCTTTTCACCCCGGAGTCTTGGATCCACCTCCTAGTCCCTGTTGGAGCAGCTTCGCTCCCCTGGCCACGCCGCCCACCGGCTTTGTTCTGGTTTGTTACGACAGGGAACTGGATTTTACAGTTATTGCCCTTGAAAGCCCCGTAAATGGCATTCGCAGCCATTAGCGGGGCTGGGGGTTGCCAGATCAGTAGGTTTGACTTCGCAGGATGACTAACACGCCAATGCCCTCCAGGGTTCATCCAGCTGCTCAGTTGCCCAAGCCTCTGCCAGGCTGTTGGCCAAGGACAGAACCAGAGTTCAAAAAGGAGTGAGGTCATTCCCGGGGAACACCTCCGAGCTTGTGCGGGCTGGCTGCTCGCTGCAGGCCGGCACCTGCTCGGAGAGGGCGGAGTGGGGTAACTTGGCAGCTCAGGGACCCCAGGCCCCATCCTTTACCTCGTTACGTGCTGCTATTATTAAGTCCGGGGGATTGGAAGCAGCTGCGGTGGAAGCCCGGCCTTAGTCCTAGGGCAGTGATGGCGAACCTTTTGAGCTCGGCGTGTCAGCATTTTGAAAAACCCTAACTTAACTCTGGTGCCGTGTCACATATAGAAATTTTTTGATATTTGCAGCCATAGTAAAACAAAGATTTTTATTTTGATATTTATTTTATATATTTAAATGCCATTTAACAAAGAAAAATCAACCAAAAAAATGAGTTCTCGTGTCACCTCTGACACGCGTGTCATAGGTTCGCCATCACTGTCCTAGGGCGTCCGGGAGCTGAGCTGCCTTCTCTTGGGAGGGGTTCCACAGGTCACACCATCTCTCCCGGCTGCACAATAGGATTTTTCCAAAACCAGTTGCATAATCTGTAGGTCCCAGGGCAGAATGAGAGCCTGGGGGCCCTTGCTCAGAAGCTAAGAAGAATTTTAAGTCGGGGATATCAAGAGCCTTCCACCACACACGGCGCCTCCAGGTGTGAGACCCTGTGTGACCATACAAGTCGCGCACCCGGGAAGCTAGCCCTGCTCCCGGTCAGTTTTGTGGTCCTTGACCAGGTGACGGGTTTACCTGGCCCAGTCCTGCTTTACTTCTGTCATCCCAGTGGGATTCAGTACCCCTTTCCCACTCAACACTGCCCTGGTTTGGACAACAAATTACATGGTCACCTTATCTTTATGTGACCACCTTCTAGATCATCGTTCTCTCATCCTGTTTGTGTTATTCATTGTCACCCAAAGCCTAGCCAGTGGGTACTGTTATTTTTTGGACAAAGGGATAGTAACCTTTTGTGTTGACTGGCTTGGCTTACTACCCACATGCTCATATGCTAGCCTCACTTCATCCTCACAATGGGATCTGTAGGTGGTCTTCTTGTGGGTGCCAGCGTGGCCAATAGGTAGCAGATCTAAGATCTGAGCCAGGGTAGTTTGATTTCCAGGTAGGGTGACCAGTTGTCCCGGTTTGCCTGGGTCTGAAGAGGTTCTTTGAATGTGGGGTTTCCAATTTTAAAACTGGGCCCAGATGGTGTTGCTCAGTGGTTGAGCGTTGACCTATGAGCCAGGAGGTCACAGTTCGATTCTGGGTCAGGGCACATGCCCGGGTTGTGGGCTCGATCCCCAGTGTGGGGCATGCAGGAGGCAGCCAATCAATGATTCTCTGTCATCATTGATGTTTCTATCTCTCTCTCCCTTTCCCTTCCTCTCTGAAATCAATAAAAACATATTTAAAACAAACAAACAAAACTGGGAAGGTTCTGGGCACACCAGGACAAATTGGTCACCATATTCACAGTCCACCATACCTGGGAGCCTTCATGAATACTTTTTGATGACTAATTTTATATTAAATATCTTGTGACAGTCCTTTCTGGGATTGGACTTCCCTTAATACCAGAGAATTTTTCCGTAACTGGTGGTTGGCAAGATGTTCAAATCAAGAATAACTCCCAGATCACATTTGGTTGCAAATCCTCCTAGACTTTTGTATACACATATACATTTTTAAACCCTGTTTTAGGTGATATATATATATATATATATATATATATATATATATATATAATTTCATTTAGAGCAGGGAACAGTAAAATTTTTTTCTGTAAAGGATCCAAATAATAAATATATTTTGCAATGCACATGACATGGTTTCTGTTGCAACTACTCAACTCTGCCATTGCTGTGTCTATGTTCCAATGAAACTTTATTTACAAAAACAGGCAGCAGGCCAGATTTGGCTCGCAATCCATAGCCAATCCTTGATCTGCAGCATAAAAATATTTACACGCCAACTCTTAAAAGATAGTTCTCAAAAGGGTAAAATCATGACAGTCAAGCAATACAACATGGTCATGTCAAAGATTTTATACAACTCGTTCATTAATGAGGGAACTCCAGGAAGATGTTACAACCTGTTCAAAGGAGAACCTGAAACACAGACACATATACAAGTGATCAGAAATGCTGAAAAAATTTGTTCACAGATACAAATGGGTTAATATCTTTATGGCAATAAAGTGTTATGTGTGGTTTAAAGCCTTGAGTCAGACAGATCTGGGCTTCGGGCCTGGCTCTGCCCACTGCTGCCTGTGCTACCCGGACAGGTCACTTCACCTCAGTGTTTCTCAGTGTTCTCATCCCCAAAGTGGAGATGATAATAGTGGTAGCTACGTCATCAGCTGTTGTTTGGACCACCTGAGATCACCCATAAAGCCCTTAGAGCAATGTCAGACCAGAGAGACCCTCAGTAAATGTTAGCTCTTGGTGTTACCACTCGAACATTCTTTTCCATTCCCAACCCTGATACTAATGGTCCCCACATTCTCTCTCCTGGGCCTCCTCCTCCTGAAAGCCTTCCAGGGGTTCTCCTCCCAGTCCCGGAGCTGGCTGTGCACTTCTTACACACTGCGTTTACCACAGGGCTTGGCCCACAGTTATTCCCTTCCGCCTTTACACGTGGCTTGAGTGGCACAGGATGCAGATAACAACATGGGCCTCAGCTGGCTTTTGGCCTCTTCTGTCCCGGTGCAGCCGGTCGTTGGACCTCTGGCCTCCGTTGCATCGGGTAGGTTCATGTGGCTTGGGATGGGGCTGGGGGAGCAGATTGGATATTTGGGCATAATCCCCTCTTAGCTGTGCAAGTCACCCAACCTCTCTGAGCTTTTCTCCTGTATCCCTAAAATGCCAAATAAGTACAGCTCTTAGAGATATCGGGAGTCAGATGCAAAAATAAATGTAAGAGTGTGTTAATAACTGACAAGGCATTGGTTAAAATTTGGGGTATGAGATGGGGGCGAGGCAGGTCTCTTTCCAAGAGGACCTAACGAGAACCAAATGTTTCATGAGAAATTATAGATGAATATGTCTCTCTTCAAGCCAATGTTCACCTAAACCTCACTGAGGGGCGTTCTCAGTGAAAAGGACCATATTGTGGATGCCCTTTGTGTCCCCAGTGCCTAGGACACTGCATGGCCAAAGTGGGTGTCGGGGTCCTTAGGTGGGTGACATATGGCATTGATACTTAGGGGCCAGGTAAGTTCTCCCCTATTTGTCATGAGGGGAGAGTAAGGCAAAAGGGAGTCATCTTCAAGGGACAGGACAGGGATGGGAAGAGTGGACACCCACTGGTTTTGATTTCCGGCATCCATTGACCTTCTCCTAATGATGGGACCCTGCTTTTCCAGGGGAAACACTTGTCTCAGTTCTCAATCTAGGGGATGAAGTTGATGATGCTACCTGTTTAGTAAACAGGTCAATCAGAGCATCATATTCCTCTTGACACTGTTGGGCATATGACCTGATGAGAGCCCGTGGGTCCCCATGAGTCTTTTGCTGGGATTTTCTGGTAGAGAGACTTCTTGGGAGAGAGATTTGTCGGACTCAAACCTGGGAGGCGATAGACTTGTCATTTGCCATCGTGTCTCCACATGAAGCCTGAGGATAAAGCAAATACGGAGTAGAACAGAGGGACTGAGTCCCGATGACATCTTTGGAACTCCTGGATCAAACCATACCTGAAGCTAAATGCCTCTTAACTTTTTACTTATCTGAGCCTTTACGTTCCTTCTTTTGCTGAAGTCTGTGTAAATTGGGTTCTCTGGGATCTGAACCAGGAGGCTGAGTGTGTTCTGACCCACGGGCCAATGAGACTCTTGGAAGATGGTGGCCACAGGGTGTGTATCTTCAATCCCCTTTATACCTTGCAGGCATTGCTAGTCTTTCTGGAAGAGTGACCCTGGCAGGGTCTGCGCAGATTCAGGCACCGATCGCCTCTAAGATGGTTTCAAGGGGAGGGTACGTCTAGGAGACTGTCGGGAACTTTTTTGACCCTGAGGTCCCAGAAGTCTACAAAACAGCTCAAAGATAGTAATTTCACCCCTCCAATAATGCCGCAAAAAATCTCATCTGGATATGGGTCAGCTGCCAGCGAAACCTTCAACACCGGCTCCGCTTTGGTGTCAAATTGTAATTCTCCGCTTTCATCTTCCCCGGCCGTTCCTTCTGTTTTTCATTTCTCCTGATTTCTTTCTTGGGGCTTTTGATCTATTTTCTATTGTTATCGTTCAGGCATTTCATGCCCAAACTTTCCAAGTCCGTGTAATCCAACCATAACAACATCTGGGACCTGTGGTCGTGTATTCATGTCAGCTCCTCTTGATGCACCGGGCCCGGGCGCTTTGCTGTCTTCTTCCGCACCTTTGTTCCCAAAAGCCGCTTCTCCTCCAAGCTCCGCCCCAGGATTTTCCAGGGAACTTTCCAAGGTGGGCAGGATGGAGGAAGAGTGGAGGGGAATTCGCTTTGCTATCTTGTCTTACTTCTTTGCCATCACTGTGGTCTTCACATCCCCTTGCCTCTGACGACTGGCTCCTTGGGTTCATGCTTCCAGATCTGGGAATGTCCCTTCCAGGCCCCGGGGCCTGGGGCTGGGCGTGTCAGACCTGGTGAGGATGACAGCTCTGTTCCTTATCGGCCATTTAGTCGAATCCCAGTTTCTCTGGAGCAAAAGAGGGGTGATGATTTTACAGTGTGGGGGTGTTGGAGGCTCACCCTCACAACATTTATATAAATGTTACAGTCATTTACATAAAACACCGGCACAATACAGTAATTGCTACAATTGTCAGGACACTTCACCAGACAAGATTCTTGTGTTGTGCCATTTAGCCCCAGGACAACCCTACCAAGGAGGTATTATTATGCCCATTTTGCAGAGGAGAAAACTGAGGCTCAGGTTAGTTAATCCCAACATTTGCCCCTCTTCTCTTCCCCGTGCTGCATGGCACACAGCTGGGACTCCCGCCGTCACGTCTAGCAGAGGAGCAGGCAGGACTGCTGTGTCGCTCTTTTCTCCCCACGGAGTTGCTGTGTCACCCCCTGGTCCTAGGAAATAGCAGTTCACTGAGTCCCAAGACCACATTTCATACCTGTGATCATTGAAACTCCACACGAGGCAGAAACCAAATTCAAGTGAGAGCAGGACATGCACATTAGAGAACAGAAAGATCCAGAGGAAGGGGTGGTGTCCGCCCAGAGACTCTGAGCTCAGGGGGTGCTCCCAGGCCCTCAGAGAGGGGGCCCTCTGCGTCTCTGTCCTTTCTCCATCCCCTGGAGGTGGTGGCACGGTGACCCCGGCAGTGCCTGGGCTGCCCCATTGTTTCAGCAGAGCCCCAGGGAGGCCTCGCTGGCCTCCTTGGATCCCGTGTCCGTCTGCAAGACAGCCAGTGCGGCCAGGCCTGGGTCATGAGTCCACCTTGGTGTGGGGGAGTGGAGTCATGTCCACCCACCACGTGGACTCAGGCCGGGTGGGGACATGTGAGTGCAAAGGACCTACCTTTCAGCTTCATGATTCTGTTTCCTGAACCTGGTTCCAAACTATGGTGCTACAACCCACTTTGGTCTCATCCCACGCAATACTATCTGTGATATTGCAATTTATCCTATCTATCTATCTATCTATCTATCTATCTATCTATCTATCTACCTACCTACCTATCCATTCATCCATTTTATCTATCTATCTATCTATCTTTCTAATATACATGAAAATAAGTATGTAACTATGAAAAATCCTTACTCATATACTACCTAAAGTAATCTCTCTTTTCACCAGTAGTTAATGACACTTTGGGAAACACTGATCTAACTTTATCTTTTTACAGCTGGGGACCTGGGCCTAGCAAAGGGAAAGAATCTACACGGTGCCCCCCCAAATGCATACACACTTAACAGCTACCTCTATTATATTTTGAAAATGAAATGTATTTTAATAAATACTGCCTTTATAATTATTCGAAGTGTGTATACATTTTTGGGAGGGACACCCTATGTGAGGGCAAATTGAAAGCGACTGAGATGGGACAGGAAGCCTGATTCCAGTTCCTTTTTCTTTAACTCTTCAAAGCAAGGTGCGGTCACAAAGCAAGGTGGCTCTGCCCCTACCAGCTGTGTGTTCTTGGGCAAGTTACTTAACTTCTCTGTGCCTCTGTGTTGCCATCTGTAAAATGGGAGCAGAGCTAGTACTGACTTCCTAGAATTGAATATCAAATGAATGAATATTTATGAACCACTTAGGACCATGCTGGGTACATAGAAAGCATTTTCTATGTATATTGGTTAAATAAGTAGGACTCAGCCTGAAGTCATGGTAAATGTAACCCTGTAGCCCATACTCCAAATTCCCTGAGGGAGGAATTCAGATGGTTCATCATTACTTTTTTAGGAACCTCATTTTCGAAAAGGCCATGGGTAAAACAGTTAGGATGAGTATCACTTTACACAAAATTGACATCCATAAGAATTTCAGAAATGCTTTCTTTGTTTCTGGTTAAGCTTCTAAGCCTCTCTGCAGCCCAGACAGTCCGGCACGTTAATTACACCAAACACAACTGGAGATGTTCCGAGGGCCTTCGTCCCAGGGACCCAGGAGGTGCGTCTTCTCTCTTAAAAGAAAAACTGTCCCGACTTTGTTGTGTGTGTTTGTCAGCACCCCTGCTCACACAGGTGCCATGTTAAAAGCAGGGACATTTCGGCCCAGCCAACGTGGCTCAGTGGTTGAGCATCGACCTATGAACCAGGAGGTCACGGTTCGCATCCCGGTGGGGGCACATGTGTGGGGCGTGCAGGGGGCAGCCGATCAATGATTCTCTCTCATCATTGATGTGTCTATCTCTCTTTCTCTCCCCCTCTCCCTTCTTCTCTGAAATCAATAAAAAAATGTTAAAAAAATAAAAAAGCGGGGACATTTTGGATGTGCCGTGCGACCAGCAGTAACGGCGTGCCTTTTCCAGAGCCGCTTCCCTTCTAAATGGGGCAGCACTAGAAACCTGGTGTTTCTAGTCCAGCTCCCACATGGGGCACAGCAATGCCTCTTCATAGAGACGTGTCTTTAGGGGGAAGTGGTCATCTGTGCAGAAGCTGGGTTGGATTTTACTTCCATTTAGCAAACATCCTCTTCCATCGCCCCTTCTCCCTAAGTCAGTGGTTCCAAAGGTTGCGTGGCCGCTTTGCCCCCCAGGGGACATTCGGCGATGTTGGGAGAGGTTTTTGGTCGTCACAACGGGGGGCTGCTACTGGTGTGTAGTGGGTAGAAGCCAGGGATGTGCTAAACACCCTGCAATGCACAGGACAGGCCCACAGCAAAAAACGAGCGACCTCAAATGTCACCAGGGCCCACGGTGAGGCATCCTCCCCGAAATCGACAGCAGCAAGAATAACAGCAACCAAATGCTGGGAACTGTGAGAAGAGGGAAACATTTAACCTTGCTCTTCAGTTTCTACAGGCCCCCAGGAGCTCAGGTGGCCTACTGGGGCACATAAGACTACCCAGACTATTTTAGTCTGTCTTTTTTTTTTTTTTTAAATATGTACAACTTTTAAATATATATATATTGATTTCAGAGAGGAAGGGAGAGGGAGAGAGAGACAGAAACATCAATGATGATGATGAGAGAATCATTGATTGGCTGCTTCCTGCACGCCCCACACTGGGGATTGAGCCCACAACCCGGGCATGTGCCCTTGACTGGAATCGAACCTGGGACCCTTCAGTCTGCAGACCCACACTCTATCCATTGAGCCAAACCAGCTAGAGCTACACTTTTATTTCAATCTTCACCCGAGGATATGCTTAGAGAGAGGACATGAGATGATAGATAGATGATAGATAGATAGATAGATAGATAGATAGATAGATAGATAGATAGATAATAGATAGATAGATAGATAGAGAAACATCAATTGATTGCCTTCTAGACATGCCCCAAGTAGGGACTAAACCCGAAACCCAGGTATGTGCCCTGACTGGGGATCGAACCAACAACCTTTGGTGCACAGGACGATGCTCAGCCAACTGAGCCGCTGCAGCTGAGCTATTTCAGTCTCTCTTGAAGCAGATTCGTACTAGTCTGTCCTGGATTAACCGGATTTGATTTACCTTTGGGCTTGAAAGTATCAAGTGCATTTCTGAAGAGGTTGTTTGTAACAACAGCATCTTACTAATGCACGCTGGCCTCTTCTCCGCGAGTTTCTCCGTGGGTGGGATTTGCCCAGATTCCTGTAGACACGGGGGACCCCAGCCAAGGGAGGGAAGCCTGGGCGCCGTCATTGTGATTTGGAGCCACCCAGTTGCAAACTCCTTTGAGACCAGTGCCAACCTTGGCAGAAACCTACGTCCCCTGAACAAATGCTGTTGGGAAATCCGAAGGCAGCTGCTTGGAGGGGAAGTCCTAGGTGGTGGAGAGGGACAGTGGAGCCCTGGCTGGCTTCCCGCCTGCTGGGTTTTGATCAGCCAAAGCCCTGGTTCTCCATCCCTCCTGTGCGCAGCGAGATGAAAGCCACGGTCGGGCATCCTGAGAGTGAGGAGGTGGTGCTTACTCACAGGAGGGCACTGCGGAGAGCCTGGCCCCAGCCTCCAGCAAAGGGCCACATCTGGAATTGCTCGCCGGGGCCAAGACAGATGACTCCATCCCAACATCTGTGAGGGCTCATCTGAATGAGTACATGGTCGGTTAACATTGAGTCCCTTCGGTGTCATAGACAGGCCTGGGCCCCAGGAGTAGGGAAAAACAGGAGAGAAAGGTGCAAAGAGAGAAGAAAGGGGTCGAGAGAAGAAAGGGGTCGCACCACGCAGGATGGTGGAGCGGGCCCAGCTGAGGAGCAGCCTGGCCATGCCCCTTGATTGGCTACAGAGGGGCCGTGGGCTCAGTGAGGCCACGCTCAATGGCCTGTGGGGTTTGTATCCCGTCACTGGGAGCTCCCATACATCTCTCTAACCCTCCACTTGCCCTCACCTGGATCCTGACCTGACTTCCTCTCCTTGGCTGGGAGCCTTCACTTGCTGTTTGGACCTCAGACAAGACCTATTTTTAGAAGAGGGTCAGAACCCAATCCCTGGCCTGGTGGCTCTCAGGGACCAGAGCCCAGGGCTGCCTGCCTGTCTTTGGTTCTATCTCCAAGACGGGGAGGCCGTCAAGGGTTTTGCCAGCCGTCCCCGACACGGGACAGCCATGGCCCTGTCTGAGGAGCCGGCCGACTTCCCGAGTGCAGGACCCAAAGCAGCAGGAACCCTCCCCCACAGGTCTGGGGCTGGAGGGTCACCAGCCACTCCCTTTGTTAGGATGCTTCAAAGGGGCTTGCAAACATTTCCATCCAACTGCAAAGCATCAAAGGAGCCATATCCGTAATCCCACTAATCAATCGTATGCATTATTTACATTTCTCCAATGCCCCTTTCATTTTTCATCTGTAAAAATATATTTTTCATGTCGCTGTAATTGGGGAGCATATATGTTTCACTCAGCATTATTTCCTGTATATTTTTCCAAGATCCCTACCTAGTGCTCATGTTTATTAGTTTTGCAACTGCCCAATACACCATTGAGTTAATTACACTGAAATTTACTTCCCAAGTTCCAGTGTAATCTAACATTTCTTTTGCTTTTCCATCCTTGCTCTTACAAAGAGGTCATAAACATCTGCGCACAACTAGTCTCATTTCTGTTCTTATTTTGAATTATTTCCCTCGGGTAAGTTCCCGGGGTGGGATTACTCGGTTAAAGGAGATGAACATTTTTATGGCTCTTGATATATATGACCAAATTATTTTCCAAAACGGTTGTATCAGTTTTCATAGTCATAAGAAGTATATGAGTATGTTTTCATGGGGATAGGGGCGAGACTTAACATTTTCAAAATAGAGTTTATTAGTTGTTCTTTTTTTCTTCTTCTTCTTCTTCCTGCTGGTAACGGGGGATTTTAGACCTGTGGCAGTCTTCTGGCTAAGCTGTGAGTGTTTTTCATTTACAAATGCTATTTTAATATCGCCAGTGCACTCACAGGAGATTTATTTTATTCCTCTAGCCTGTTATTAGAAGATCCCAAAGCAGGCATTGGGGGGAGAGGTGGGAGACTCATCTAAGAGATAATGGAACTGGAGTTGATCAGGTTTGGTGATGGGGTGGGTGTGGGTGGGACCAATGGAGAAGACGAGACTCTCCGTCTCCGGGTAGGATGCCTGGGTGGTGGTGCTGTGCACAAGGCTGGGACCAGAGGAGGAGCCACTGGGGTAGAAGCTGGCCATCCCAGGAACTCGGCTGTAGCTGTGGTGAAGGGGAAACACAACATAGAACATGGAGTGTGATCTGGAACGTTGTGGGTTCAAATCCCAACTCTACAGAAGTTGTGTGAACTCTGAAAATGACTTCACATGTTTGATTCTTAATTTCTTTATCTGAAAAAAATGAAATGAAAGTAACCTCATGGGGTTGGTGTGAGGATTCGATGAGATGACGTCAGTAAAATGCTCAGCTCCGTGCCTGTTACTGAATTTAGCAAGAGCACAATGAGTGGTAACTACCTCATGCTATTGTTATGAATGCAATGCACTCAATAACAGTATGGTTTACTGTTAATGCTTTCCCAAGATGCGAAGGACGCTGGGAGAGTGTGCTGGCTTTGTTTAAAATGTGAGCTATTATTTTCTGCTCTGTTAGAAATGATGCCTTCACCATTGATTCATTCTGCTGTAGGTAGACCAACCTAACTATAGGGCAAGATGGCTTAAAAAAAAAAAAAGCAAAGTGTCATTTTCAAGGTCTGAATGAGGTCACACACGCTAGAATCATCTGCCAGTCCTGCCCCCCAACCTCAGCTGATGGATCACTAGTACCTCTATTACTGGAAACTAGATTACCTCCTGCTAACCTAAAAATAAAAGGCCTTTCAAAGCAAGAGACAACAAGCATTTATTGGAGATCAAAGCATAGCTATTTGGAACACTGATTCAGGCAGAAGCCCAAATGGTGTTCCGATTAGGACACAAAGGCAATGGGTATTTATGAGAAAGGGAGGGAACAATCGCATCAATAGAAGGAAGGCATTTTTATTGGTGCCGATAACATAACTTTCCCGAAGGCAGGGTGGGCAGCTGGTTGGAGAAGAAGGGGGAAGGAAGGTGGTAAGACAGACCGGGGCTTACATTTTAGCTCTGCCACTCACTGACCACGTGATTATGCACAATTACTAGTATATAGCCTCCCCGAGTCTCAGTTTCCTCATCTGTAAAGTGGGGATAATAAAGAACTTTTTTCACCAGGTTGTTACAAGACTTAAGTGTCATAGTGCACATAGCACATAGCACAGCGCCTGACTTCTTAGTAGCCAAGCAAGTTGGAGCTGTTAACAATATTATTGCCACCTCCACTCAGGAGGTGCTGGAGAAGTGGGGAACAGTTATGCGTTAAGATAGGTTTCTAGTCTTTTTAAAATTAATCCAACCTCCTGGTTGAATGAAGCTCATACTAAAACCATTGAGTATGTGTGGAACCCACTTCAAGTGATTGTCAAAAGTTGCATCCCAGTTGCTTGGAGCATTGTCCCTTACACCAACGGGTGGCCGGTTCGATTCCCAGTCAGGGCACATACTTAGGTATCGGGTTCAATCCTCGGCCTGGGGTATGTCCAGGATCTCTCACATCAATGTTTCTCTCATGCTCTCTCTCTCTCTCCCCACCCCCCTCTTTAAAATCAGTAAAAACATATCCTTGGGTGAGAATTTTTAAAAAGTTGCATCTACTTTATTTTCATTTGCCATGACCAGTTTAGGATGAAAATAGTAGGTAAGACTTTTCAACGTCCTGCTCTTTAAATTGGCACGGACTTTGGAGGAAAGGGCTAGGACAGAGCCCTGGCGCATTCATGTAGAGATTATTTAATACAGATAGCCAAGGCTTAATATAAAGAAATACGTTTATGCAGCCACTGATTGTATTTACAAGGACCACTCAGGTGGGTTTTCCCAAAGGTTTCCACCTGCGTTGCCGCACCTGCCCTGAACAGCCTAGTCCAGCCGTGGGCAAACTACAGCCCGCGGGCCGGATCCGGCCGTTTGAAATGAATAAAACTAAAAAAAAAAAAAAAGACCGTACCCTTTTATGTAATGATATTTACTTTGAATTTATATTAGTTCACACAAACACTCCATCCATGCTTTTGTTCCGGCCCTCCGGTCCAGTTTAAGAACCCATTGTGGCCCTCGAGTCAAAAAGTTTGCCCCCCTGGCCTAGTCCCTAGATAGTCAGGTGTCGGGCAAGGAGCCCCCACCTGAACTGGTGGGTGGAAGAAGTATGGAAATCCACTGGAATATCCAGGAAAACAGTCAGAGATTCCGTCAAAGCTACTAAGAAATGTGTGGTTCCCTACCTGCCTCTGTATTTCACACTCCGTTTCCCCCCAGCACTCTCCCCGGATCCCGGTAAGAACAGACCTGATGACCCTGGGCCCGGTGGATTTTCAGAGCAAAAGAAGTCTCCTTTGAAGCTAGAATAGAGTTACCACCATGGGTTCCTCCTGTGGATGGGACTGGGACTGGGGGCTTGAAGGCTTTACGGAGGGAAAGATACCAGCCGAGTGTGTGCAGCTGCTATAATGCTATTAACCACGTTCCCGATTAATCCCTCGGAATCTCAGGCATTTTCCCTCTGTCCTTGGCTCACAGGAAGGTGTGTGAACAGCTCCTGGCCCCTGACTTCCCAAATGAGCCCCACCCGCTCGGCCAGCGCTGCTATAATTTTATCGAAATGGGACCCATTCTCTTTGATCTCCTCTGGTTCTTAAATCCAGCAGTTGTGTGTTCGAACATCAATAGAAATGGGGTTTCGGGCTTCCTCTTTCATTATCTCGCTCAAAGATAAAAAAGAGCAAAAGGGAAAAATGTGTCCTGAGCTTTGTAGATGAGGCAATATTTTTACAGCCATTTCCTTATCTGATGTTGTCAGATCAACAAAGTTGTTGTTTAGAAATGTAGGTCCGCTTGCATCGCCCCATTTGAAAGGTGGCTTTTCTTCAAAATAAATCAAAATAGCACACATCTAACGCCACCCTCGCCTCCCTCTCCTGCAGACGCCGGAGACCTCCTGCTTTGCCCGTCGCTGTGGGCGAGGGAAGGTGTCTGTGTGTTCTCAAACTCTGGAGGTCTCGAGGTGAGTCTGAGAGCTTTGTGGATCAAGGGTGAACGTCAACCCTTCCAAGGAACTACCCTATTTTTTTTCAAAAAGGAACTTTCTGTTCTTGGCAGTGTGGGGAGAAAAGACTTCTAGATTAGAATAATTAAATATCTGACCCACGACTCCCCAAATGCCTGTGGCTTCATGGTCTTTGATGTGGGCAGCTTACTGTAGGATGGAAAAGTACAGCTTCTTCTCAAGGCCCCGAGCAGCTGGGAGTGAAGGAGGTGGACAGTGAGAAACTCCAGGGTCCCTGGCTAGAAAACACAGACAGGACCCCAGCCAGAGTATCTGGGCGGTGGGAATGTGAGCAAGCATGAATCTCGCAGACACACTCCTTCCCTTGGCTGATGGATGGCTCTCTCAGTCTAGCCTCCGCCAGCCTCCACAGCCTTATCTCCACCCCGCTGCCTCTCACTCTGTCCAACCTCACTGGCCTTGTCCAATTCCTCCTCCTTGCTCTTCTCCCACTCACCACAAAGCCTTTGCATAGGCCTGTTCTCTCCGCCTAGAATGCTTTCACCTCCTCTCTCTTTATATCTTTAACCCCTATTCATCCTTCAGCTCTCTGCCCAACTGTGTATTAGTTAGGGTAGACTGAGCTAAGCTGCAGTAACAAATAGCCCTGGAAAGTTCAATGGCTTAACACAATGAAAGTCTCCTTCCCACCGCTATTAAAGTCTGATGTGTTTCCATGGGCTCTCCCTTGAAGCATTCCCCCAAGGACCTGGCATCTTCCCATTGTCTGGCTTTGCCATCTTGGAATTGGGGAAGTGAGAATGTAAAAGATTGCATGGGGGATGTTTGATGGCCAGGTCTAGAAATGGCTTACCTCATTTTTGTCTTTATAGCATTGGCCCAAACCTAGTTACATGGGCCCTTGCTGCATGGAAGGCTGGGAAATGTAGTCTTCTTATGTACCTGGGAGGGGAAAATGAAAGTCTGATCACCACCTAGCCTTGTTTCCACCTCACATGTCATTTCCTCAAGTAAGCCTTTTGTTACCTCTTCATGGGGTCAAATCTCCTAAGTTAAGGTATCTTACAACTGCAGTTTCACATTAGTTTGTGTGGAAATCTGTCTCCTTGACTATACTGTGAGCCCAGTAAGGGGAGGGAAGGGACCTGTCACATCCTGCCTGGAACATAGCAGGTATTATATTATAATATATATCTAACAGTTTACATTCAGTATTATTTTGTATTTGTTTCAGGTGTATAGCACAGTGGTTAGACAAAGTTATAGTTTATCAAGTGATCCCCCAATAAGTCTAGTACCCACCTGGAACCACACATAGTTATGACAACATTATTGACTATATTCCCTATGCTGTACTCAATTAATATTGAATGAAGTATTTAGTCCATCGATAAAGTTCCAAAGCCACCCAGCCAGTGTGGCTCAGTGGTTGAGCATCAACCTATGGACCATGAGGTGGCAGTTCAATTCCTGGTGTGGGGTGTGCAGGAGGCAGCCTATCAATGATTCTCTTTGATCATTGATGTTTCTATCTCTCTGTCCCTCTCCCTTCCTCTCTGAGATCAATAAAAATACATTAAAAAAAATAAAATAAAGTTCCAAAGCCTCCAAACGTAGATACTTCCTTGGGCCTTCCAGAATAGGAGAGGACGTGGAAAACGTCTCTCTCTTTGGTGTGGGGCTTGCAATATAAGGGGAATCGTGCATTTTGGATGGCAGGGTTGCTGTGTTTGCCATATTGGTCAATATTCATAACTTCAAACCACAAAACTCACTTGGGTGTGTTTAAACAGAAAAGGAATTGACTAAAGGGTCTTCATAAAAACCAGAGAGGTCCAGAGAGCTGGCTCCAGAGGGTCTGCGACTTGAAACAAGGCCCAAATTTGACCCTGAGCCCTGCTCCAGGGGGAGCCTGGCCACTGCTCAGAACAGCGCCAAGCGGCGCCGAGGACCAGCTGCAGCCTCTGCCGCTGGGCGCCAGATGCTCCCCCGCCATGCTTTGCTGAGTGGGCTCTGTGCCGTGCCTGCTTCTTCTGGAGTCACTCCCGCATCCATGTCCCATCGAGGCATTTGTCCTCGGCTGAGTCTGGGTCACATGACCATGCCCTTGCTGCTAGGAAGGTTGGGAAAGAACGTCTCTGGCTTCTATCTTGGGGAAATGCAAACCACTAAGAGGAAATAACCCAAACGTAGGGCGTGTGCTCAAAAGTGTTCTGTGGTCGCCTGGCTGGTATGGCTCAGCAGTTGAGCGTCGACCTATGAACCAGGACTTCACGGTTCGATTCCCAGTCAGGGCACATGCCCGGGTTGCAGGCTTGATCCCCAGTGTGGGGTGTGCAGGAGGCAGCCGATCAATGATTCTCTCTCATCATTGATGTTTCTCTCTCTCTCTCCCTCTCCCTTCCTCTCTCAAATCAATTAAAAAATATTTATATACACAAGAATTTGGTGGCTGAAATAAGGCTACTGTCCACACAGGGAGCTTCAGGCTTGTGAGGAGCTTGTGGTGGGGTTTGGGATGATGTTAGAAGGCACGGAAGATCTAAGCAGAGACTCTTAGACTCGAATACACTAAGGGCATATGCCATGATTTTTTTGTCATTGTTCTTTTTCAAAGTTTGTTGAAAAACATAGGACCCCAGAGCTAAAGGTTATAAAAATACACTTTTTCAAAATTCAGCTCTAAATATAAATTGTTTCAACCCTTCACATTATTTTTTTCCACCAATTTGCTTTGTTTTTTCCTGTTAAACTTTTTTTAAAAATTAGATAGCAATAAATGCTCTGAGGAGCAGATGGTGGGCTGCGGGGAGAGAGGGTGCAGGAGAGCTCCAGCCCACCCCTGCCATCCGGGCTTGGATCTCAGCTGCTTCTGCAGACTCAGGCCTCCTGTTTCCAGCAGGCAAAGCAGTGAATGGTCTGAACTGTGCCCATTGGTCATCGGGGGTGCTAGGAACTGGGGACCCAGCCACACAAAGCTCCCCCTTCTTCCCTCCTGGCAGGACTCTCTTCCCAGGAATGCCACGAGTGCGGCTGCTGTCCGGCCTGGGCACCTTCCGAAGGATGCTCAGTGAGGTGGAGGGGGGCTACTGATGGCATTGCATTGACCAAGCCCGAGCAGCCACACCAACCCGCAGAAGACAGCGTATTTTGTTGAGCGGACCGGAGCTGGGTGTAACTGAGGGGAGGGAGCCTTACAGACTGGGTGTTGAATCTGGCCACAGGCTGTCGTAGCGAAGTTATCCTTCAGGCAAAACCCATGTGAGAGGAAACAGATCTAGCTAGAAGGGGTTAAAGAAAGGTAGTGGGGTGGGGAATGACAGAGGCCATATAGCCCAAATGCCCTGAGAGAAGCCTCAAAAATCTGGAATGGTTGCAGAAATGACACCCTAATACCTTTAACCTGCACCGTTAATATTTCCTTCATCACTTCTTGAAGTCTAGGTAGCCCAGAAAATGATAAACCGACCTGGCTGGTGTGGCTCAGTTGGTTGAGCATGGTCCCATGCACTGAGAAGTCGCCAGTTTGATTCCTGGGCAGAAAACATGCCCAAGTGGCGGGTTCGATCCCCAGTCAGGGGTGTGCAGGAGGCAGCCGAATGATGTTTCTCTCTCCCTCCCTCTCTCTCTCTCTAAAAGTCAATAAAAAACATATTTTTTAAAAAAGAAAACAATAAATCATGCTTACGCTGTAGCATGTAAAAATTCCCACCATGGCGGATTTCGCATGACTACCGTGAATATCACTGGGGCGTGAAGTACAGCAGCGCACCTTACGTTATAGACTGCTTCCATCTCACAGCGTCTACAGATGTCAGGAACCTCAAGAGCACGGGTAACAGTAAAATGGAGTAAAGCAATTAGGAGTGATGGGCTTTGAATTTTCCCTACCTTTGTTTTCAAATTAATTTATTTAATTATAAGTTTATGTCGTTTAATTTTAAATAATGGTTTTGTTTTACAACTGGCTTGCAAAATTCCCCAAAATGGAACAGCGGGCTCTTGCGAGGTGGTGCGGGCCAGTCTAAGCTGGGGTGCCCCTAGTGCTGAGCTCGAGGCCGGGCCCAGAGGAGGCTCAAACACGTGTTTGCCTAACGCACGCATGAACGCTTTCAGAATGACTTGTCTCCCATTCTCCGAGGGCCTGGGCCGGTCACTCGCCCTGCTCTGAGTCTCCATCTAAGGCAAGAGGCTATTAATGCCTACTTCATAGAGGTGCTGGGAGAGTTAATTAAGGCTCCCTCAGTGCTTTGAAATCCACGGATGAAAGGCCCAGTGGGGAGAGCTTTATTATTATTCCATGTATCATCTTAAGAAGTGGATGGTGATGATACCCACCTGGTACTTTTCATCTTCAAAGTCTTCTCCAGACATTAGCCAATTAGACGTCACAGTTCCCTGCCCGGGGAGTGGGTGTCCTCGAGGGAGGACAGCTTGGCCACGGGGACGGGGGTCAGAGCCAGCGTCCAGCTCCTCCAGCTGCTACTGTCCACGCCGGCTATGCTTTCGCCTTCCCAGCCCATGGTCCTCTCTACTGCGGTAGTGAGGTCTGCAGAGGCCCGTGACCTTGAAATCACTTTGCTTCTTTCACAATGTGCGTGATGCTACCTGTGGAAGGTAATCCGTTCAATGACGCTTTTTTGTTTTCCACATTTGAACTTTTCTGAAATCTGTGTGCATCTTACAACTGAGGAGGCTCTTCGTTCAATTAGAAGTGGTGTTGTTTTTTTCTGACCGGTACATAAAATAACCGTGTTGTGCAATTGTTGTCTTATGTCAACCATTGTTGAAATACGGTATTGCCGCTCATTCTAGAACTTACGGATTTCTTGCTAATTTTTTAGAAAAAATCTTTTCTCCCCCGACTCCCATCACAGTAGTAATATACTTTGTGGGGAAAGTGCAGATAATTAAAATAAGGCAACAATAATCCTAAATCTCAATGTTTTGTGTGTGCTACTCACAACGGAACTATTACAGAAATGACACATGTTAACCTGCTTTAGGAACACTTTTCCCCCTCACTTTCTTAAGTCTAGTCAGTCAGGAGACCAATAAGTGAAGGTGTGGTCTGTAGCATTTTTCAATTTCCTGGTGCGAATACTCAGAGATCAATGCCAACAGCGTCTCTATTTCCTTCCAGGCTTTCTTCTTTCATATTGGGAACATTTCCCTCCTCTGGTTGTAAAAGTGACTTATACCTACTGTAGAAAGATCAGAAAATACAAAACCCAGTATAAAATAAGGTCACCTATAATCCTACTGCCCGGAATGACTACTGTTAAAAGTGTAATAACTATTATATTTCTACATGACATCAGTAAGCTATGTTAATTATAAAAAGTAGACCAAAAGGAAAATGTATGGTTACCTTCTAAATCAATTTCCTTCTATCATATATTTATGTTTGCCTTTATTTCTGTCTGGAAATATCTATATTTACGTTTATAGCCATATACACACAAAATTGAAAACCAAGTGTGTATAGTCTTTCCTGATTTTTCAGTGTAACTTGCATGCTGTTCGGCAATAGTCACCAGCGTTAGTCACAAGGGGACCCAGGGATGCCATCCTTAGGGACATGCCCCGCCTAGTTTGCGAAGGCTGCTGTCACAGAGCACCACAGGCGGGGTGGCTTCAACAACAGAAGTTTATTTGCTCACAGTGCTCGAGGGGAGGCTAGAGGTCGGAGGTCAAGGTCAGCTGCTCAGTTGCTTCTGAGGGCCACGAGAGAAGGACCCGTTCCAGGCCGCTCTCCTTGGTGCGTCGATGGCCATCTGCTCCCTGTGCCTTCACATTGTCCACCCTCTGTTCACGTCGGTATCCAAATTTCCTCTTGTTACACTACAATGGACCACACAATTTCATTGTGTTTTGTACCAGAACTTATTTAATATGCATACATGAAGCAAACACTTCTTGATCATGGTCTGACTTTTGGGTAGATGATAAACATCTTGTGGGCCGAGCTTTTTATTCTGCGTTCATAGCCAATGGTTGCTGGGGCCCACGTGAGAGGAGGAATCGCTTGACATTTGAATGGAGAACATCAAAATCCCCAAACATGTGACTTCAGCCTTAAGGTTAGTTCCCTAATTACATGCCTTTTTATTTTTTAATATATTTTTATTTATTTCAGAGAAGAAGAGAGAGATAGAAACATCAGTAATGAAAGAGAATCATTGATTGGCTGCCTCCTGCACACCCCCTCCTGGGGGTCAAGCCTGCAACCCAGGCATGTGCTCTGGACTAGAATCGAACCTGGGACCCTTTAGTCCACAGGTTGCCGCTCTATCCACTGAGCCAAACCAGCTAGGGCCCTAATTACATGCATTTTAAGAATAGCTGCACTGCTACCTTACCACCAGTTGCTTCGAATAAATAAGAACTCCTTTCCAAGTTCCAAATGGAGATAGTGAGTCAGAGAGCTGGAGACAATTAGTGATAAAAGCTGGATTAAAAAGAGTGGCTGAGGCTATGGCCACAGTGGGCTTCCTAATCTAATAGCTCCTCCATGAGAGTAAATCTTTTCAGCTGTGTGGGCCCTGTGGTCTCTGTCCCAGCTACTCAGTTCTGCCGTGGTACTTGGAATACAGCCATAAACAGTATGTAAACAAATGCATGAGGTTGTGTCCCAATAAAACTTTATTTACACATACACACAGCAGGCCAGGTTTGGCCCATGGGCTGGAGTTTCCCATCCTGGGCTTGGGCACTGAGTGGATCTTCCCTGAGTGCGATCAACTGGAAAATAGAACAGACCCTGGTGGCAAGGCAGGGCTCCGGTCCCAGCTCTCCCGCTGACCAGCTGTGTTACTTTGGGTAAATTACTGACCGTCTCTGGAAGAGTTCCTGTCCCCCCTTCTGCAAAATTATGGGATGGATCCGCATCAGAGGTTGCAAACCAGCACTCCGGGGTTGCGTCTGGCCCGCAGATGTGTGTTATTTGGCCCGTGCAGTATCCAAAATATTTTGAATTTGTTTCCAACATTTCAGATAGGGAGATTTCATATGAAAATCCAGATTTTTGGCTTCTCTTGAAATATCAGAAACTCTGGCACCCTGGGCCCACATCCTCTCGTGGCCGCCCTTTCCCAGGGCTGAGAGCAAGGTCTGGTTGCTCTGGCGGGTTGTGCACCGTGGGAACACTGCAGCCTCCCACTGGCCCGCCAACACCCTTGACGTTGTTGCCCGGCACCCAAGCATTTTGCTTCGTGGCCCCAGCAGGAGACCTCTGGTGTCTTCCAGCTCACTAGTCTAGTCTTTGCTAATGAGTCCAGACCATTATGTCATTTTGTGCCTTTCCCTGAGTCCCTGGTTTCTGGTTTGAAATCCACCCAGTATGGGGGGAGATGGCACTACCCTGGGATAGACAAATTAGCACCTCCCAGCCCCTGGCCCCGTGATTGGTTCAGGGCTGGGTGCGTGGGTTCCATCAGTGCGCCAGAGTGCCTCTCGGGCTTGGCCGGGGTGCTGGACAGAGTGGGCCCTCCCTCTGGGGCCGCAGGGGTTGAATGGGAGGCTTTCGTCTACATTTGAATTTTTCTCACTATGGGGAAACCTGCCTGTCCCCAGGGAGTCCTGTCTTAGTCAGTTCGGGCTGCGATCACAAGTCACCATAGACAGGATGACATAAACAACGGAAATTCATTTCTCACAGCCCTGGAGGCTGAAGAGCCGAGATCGGGTTCAGGGGGCATCCTCTTTGGCGTTGCTGACAGCCGACGTCTTGTCTCGTCCTCGCGTAATGGTAAGGGGGCCAGAGAGCTCTCTGGGGCCCCAACAGCCAAGGTTATGTTGGACTTGGCTTTGTGTCGTCCGTGCTGAGAGTACATTATATTGTCTCCCTCTGCGTTTCTGATACTCAGGCCCACCTCCACCTCTGTACTTTTCCTGAATCCCTACCTAGGAATCACTAAAAACAAGTTCCAACGCTCTTTCCCTAATCATAGAAACGCTCCAGGTGGCTAGGGACTCCCCAATCATTTAATTCAATTTTAAAAAATTAAGACCATTTTAACAACTGTGCTTAGAACCAACGGCTCTACTCATGGGTGTTACCCATCAAGTTGCAATGTAGCAGCAACCAGCAGTGCCTTAACTTGTTGTCTCTGGGCACATATTTGAACTCGTGTCAATGTGTCATTGATTAGAGAGATGGGCTGGTCTTTTTCTAAATTCAGGCTTGGCAAGTTGCTCCCGTAACGCTGTGCAGTGTCGGAGCGAGTGTGGGCGGGATGCACGCACAGCTGCCCAGCACATGTTCTTGGCATGGTCTTATTTTCAGTTGCACGGTAACCAGTGAGCTTATAGCATGCTCTCCTGATACTATTGTATTATAGGGGTGGTTTGGTTTTTTTGTTTTGTTTTGTTTTTTACACGTATTCCAACTTGAGTGTTTCTCTTTTTTTTTAAAAAAATAAATTTTTATTGATTTCAGAGAGGAAGGGAGAGGGAGAGAGAGAGATAGAAACATCAGTGATGAGAGAGAATCCTTAATCGGCTGCTTCCTGCACGCCCCCTACTGGGGATTGAGCCCACAACCTGGGCATGTGCCCTGACCAGGAATCCAACGGTGACCTCCTGGTTCATAAGTCGACACTTGAGCACTGAGCCACACTGGCCGGGCAAGTTGAGTGTTTCTTCTCCCACTTCTACGTCTATGATAAACAGTGTGAGCCACTACTGGCATAGCTCCCAGTGGGGCCAGGTGGGCACTTGAGTAACTGGAGGAGCACTGTGTAATCTGTCTGAATGTGTATCGTCTGTGCGGTCCACCTGAAATGAATACAAAATAGGGCTGAATGCAACGTGTAATCGAAAAATAAAATTAAAAAAAGAAAAGAATGTGAGCCAAGGTGAGGTATTATGTTTCAACTTGAAAATAAAGTTTGAAGCTGCTTCTCTTTTGAGTCTTCAGATCCGTTTAAAGAGTGTTCCAGAATGGCAGCGTGAGTTGTAAAAGGCAAACCACTGTGAACCTCCTATCTGGGTGAGTCAGAAGTTTCACGTTACTGCACAACCAAAAAGAGCATATAGAAATCATGTACACATGGGGGCCGAGTCTGGTTTAGGGATGAATTGTCATCTAGAACAGGGACAGGCAAACTTTTTTCTGGCAAGGGCCGATAGGAAATCTAAAGCCGGAGACTCGGTTTTGTGGGATATACAGTCTCTGTCTTAATGCCTCAACTCTGCCATGTAGCAGAAAAGCAGCCACAGAGAATGCGTAGAAGAGGGAGCGTGGCTTTGTTCTAATAAAGCTTTATTTGTGGACCCTGACGTTTGAACTTCATGTGTTTTCACGTGTCATGAAATATTGTTCTTCCTCTGATTTTCTCTAATCACTTAAAAATGTAGAAACAATTCTTTTTTTGTTGTTGTTTTTTAAGAAAACCTTATTTTATTTTATTTTATTAAATTGTTTTATTGCTTAAAGTATTACAAAGAGTATTACATATGTCTCCTTTTTTCCCCGCCCTTGACAATCCCCTGGCCTCCCCTACCCCCCAGTGTCTTATGTGAATTGGTTATGCTTATATGCATGCATACAAGTCCTTCAGTTGATCTCTTACCCCCCCCCTCCTGTCCCCCAACCCTCCCCGGCCTTCCCGCTGTAGTTTGACAGTCTGTTTGAGGCTGCTCTGCCTCTGTATCTATTTTTGTTCATAAGTTTATAATGGTATTTATTATCCATAAATGAGTGAGATCATGTGGTATTTTTCCTTCATTGACTGGCTTATTTCACTTAGCATAATGCTCTCCAGTTCCATCCATGCTGTTGCAAATGGTAAGCATTCCTTCTTTTTTACAGCAGCATAGTATTCCATCATGTAGATGTACCACAGTTTTCTAATCGATTCATCTACTGATGGGCACTTAGGCTGTTTCCAGATCTCAGCTATGGTGAATTGTGCTGCTATGAACATAAGGGTGCATATATCCTTTCTGATTGGTGTTTCTGTTTTCTTGGGATATATTCCTAGAAGTGGGATCACGGGTCAAATGGGAATTCCATTTTTAGTTTTTTGAAGAAACTCCATACTGTCTTACCTAGTGGCTGCACCAGTCTGCATTCCCACCAGCAGTGCACGAGTGTTCCTTTTTCTCCACATCCTCTCCAGCACTTGTTGTTTGTTGATTTGTTGATGATGGCCAATCTGACAGGTGTGAGATGGTACCTCAAACAATTCTTAACGCATGAGCTTATCTCATACCTGTAACCCTCAAGTTGACATTGTTTTCATCAATTGAGACAGCCTCAGGATGGTTGCTAAACTCGGGGAGGTGGAAGGGGATGTCACTGGCAAGAGGTGGAGTCGGGGAGGGTCTCAAATCCTGCCAAGTTCAATTTCTTGGTCTGGGTGGTGGTTACATGGGAGTCTAACTTTCTCATTATTCATTAAACCGTGCATTTCTGTCCTACACTTTGTGTGTGTGCATATATAATATTTCACAATGAAAATGTTTGAAAGTAAATGGCATAGATTTTACATATATAAAATATCATGGTTCTAACTATGTTATTAGCAAATGTCATTAATTTGACTTTATAAAATACCTTAGTACCAATTATATTAAACTAGAGGCCCAGTGCACAAAATTTGTGCACTGGAGGGGGGTTCCTCAAGCCCAGCCTTGCCCCTCTCACAGTCTGAGAGCCCTCAGGGGATGTCCTACTAATGGCTTAGGAGAGTGGGGAGCGGGCCTAAGCTGCAGTCTGGCCTCCCTCTGCGGGAGGTGACCAATTGGGATGATGCGGGCAGCGAGTGGCCGACCCCACCCCCAATTGTGCCATGGCCACTGGTGGCCTCCCTCTGTGGGAGGCAACCCCAGCAGGCCTATCTGGGGATGGTGCTGGGTGGCCCTACCCCGAATCGCCCTGCTGCTCGCTGCCGCCCGTGGCCTCCCTCTGCGGGAGGCAACCAGGTGGGCGATCAG
>NW_005871148.1:2402941-2431962 GCF_000147115.1 Myotis lucifugus | reverse complement strand
TTGATGTTCCCTTGCTCCCTGGAAATTAGCATATCCCTTTCAAAGCCTGCCTCTGCCGGGCGGGATCCTTTGCCATCATGTATTTGCTGAAAGTCATCAATGATGGTATATTGTGTAAAGAAATGACACATAAAAGGCAGGATGCTAGATTAATGATAATGAGGCAACTTGTGTAACAGTTGCTTTTGGCTTTTTTGAAAAACATATTTTGACACCATAAATACAGTGGGCTTTTATTAATGAGGATTTAATGCTTCTGAGGTTTGGTGGGTTTTTTTTGTTTGTTTGGTTTTTGGTTTTTTTTTTTTTAAAGAAACTTGTTCAGAACAATTTTGCAAGGAAAGCACTAGTGGGGGGTACGTTGAACGTTTTTTACTAAGTTCCGTTCTAGCAAGACATTTTATTGCCTTGGAAATAAGACATGGCTGTAAGCTTTTTGCTTTCCGAGCTTGGAGTTCATGAATGAGTATTACATGGAGCCAACTTGGGGAAAGAATGTTGCCCGCATACCCAGCAATTTTTAAAGAAAACTAGGTAAGAAACGAGAGAATGGAAGAAAGAAAATTAGGAAGGAAGAGAAAGAAGTACTAGAAACAGAGGGAGACAAAGGAAAGTGAGAAAGATTTAAAAATGGGAAGGTAGGAAGGAGAGAAACAGAAGAAAAAAAGGAAAGAAGAAAGCAAAGGAAGAAAGAAGAGAGGAAGAAACAGAGTTGTTGAAAGGAGAAACCATGGGAAAATAGGAAGAAAAGAGAGAGAAAGAAGAGAAGATGAAAAGAAGAAAGAGTGAAGGGAGGAAGGAAAGACAAAAGTGAGGGAAGGAAGGAAGGAGAGAGGGAGGAAGGGAGGATGGACGGGAGGGACAGACAAGGAGGGAAGAAAAAAGTGAAGAAAAGAAAAGAAGTAATAAAAAGAAAGAGAGGAAAGAAAACACAGAAGGGAAAGAAAGAGAAAAAAGGCAGAAGAGAGGGAAAGTCCTGCCTGCGTGTTGGTAAATTATTCAAGGGCAGGGCTTTGACAAATCTTAACTCAAGGTCAAAGGACATTGAGGAAGAACATTTTTGATTGTGCTTCTCTGGATCAGTGAATGGACTGGGCCTTCATTGAAAGTTAGTTATTCTCAGAGTTTAAGATTGAGGGGGAGCTGAGCTACCGTCTTCTGGGCCATTCCCTTTTCTAGGCAGAGCTGTGTCCAAACCTGTGCCTGTAAGACACCTGGGGAATTTTGATTCTTCCCACTAGGGTCGCACACTGAGGTTCTGCCCTGATCTTTCACGATTCCTGAAAAGTATTAAACAAAGCAGCATGACACGCTCTGACATGTTCCTCCAACCATTTTTCTCTCTCCCCCGTGACTGTCCATTAACATCAAGCACGTGTTTAAGGTCCCCGCAGCAGGAACATCTTCTTAGAAATCTGCACTTTCAAAAACGAAATGTTTTCAAGCTCCCAGCTCTCTCTTTTGTCTGTTTCTCCATGCATTTAACATGTGTTGGGGTTTCAGTTGAAGCATCAGAAAAATCTTTTCTTAATTACGGACACATTGTCCTTGAACGGTGTGGTTTAGAATAGTTTTCTCTTGGATGTTGGATTCCAACTTGGCTGTTGGAAGAGCCAGGGACAAAAGAGGGGGCCGAGGAGGGCGCGTGAGGATGGCAGCCCGCACCCTGTCGCCGGCCACCGGAAGTTTCTGGACCCGCTTTGGCCACCTGTCCCCTGAATGACTCTGCGGTTACTCCCCCAACCGCCTGCAACAGTGGAGGAGTCTAAAGAGCTTGGCAGCCCTTCCTCCTCTTAGTCTAGTTCAAACCCTAGTGAAAATACCTTCTGAAAGGTTGAGGGGCCATGGGATGGTCTTAGTCCTTCTTCAAAAAGAGATTCCAGCCCCAGCCGGTTTGGCTCAGTGGTTAGAGCGTCGGCTTGTGGAATGAAGGGTTCCAGGTTCAATTCCAGTCAAGGGCATGTACCTCAGTTGCAGGCTCCTCCCTGGCCGGGGCCCGGGCCTGGGTGTGTGCAGGAGGCAACCAATCGAATTTGTTTCTCTCATATCGGTATTTCTCTTTTTCTTTCCTTCTCTCTTCTACTCTCTCTAAAAATCAATGAGAAAATATCCTCGGGTGAGGATTTGGGGGGCGAGGGGGAAGAAAAAGAAAACAAAAAGAGATTCCATGGGGACACAGGACGATTGGAAGCGTGCTGGGCCAGCAGCTGCGTCTCATGGATCTTGACATAAGGCCCGTCTTGGAGGAGATCGCTGCCATAGGTTCTGCCCGGAATATAATTGGCATCAGATTCTGAGAGAGGAGTTCCAAGGAGGAGTGGAGAAAAGGGTCCCACTGGACGTTCTAATTGGAGGAAGCTGTTTCCCTTCTCCACATGCCCACTCCCCTCTCTTCTACGTTCACCACAAGCTCCAGGGGCCGCGGGCAGAATATGAATGAGTCCAGGATCCACAACGGGCACAGGGCTGCTTGCCTAGGAGCACAGCACACCCGCCTGCCTTATGGGCTGACGGGGCGGATGTGCCGCTTAACGAACAGGGATGCGTTGACAATGGAAAACACTATCGTATAATAACTGGCCGGCTCCTTCACGGTTCAGTTTCCTCATCTGCAGGACGGGGATAATGCCACCCATGTCATTGGCATGTTGGGAAGATCCATGTTAACGCTGACCTGCCTGGTGCTTTTATACGCAGGGGCAATGCTTACGAGGCAGGCGACTCCGAAGCAAGATGAATCACGTGGCTCAGGCTTTTCATTGATGCCCCCCTCGCTGTGTAAGTTAAAGTGAAGATGATAATTTTTGCTTAAGAACTGACGAAGGAGAAGTGTCTTCCAGAAAATTTTTGCCTTAAAAAAACAATTGCCTCAATTGCACGAGAATGCACGTGTTATGTTTAGCCTCTGGGAGAGGAAAATCAGGATGGGGCCACCTTCCCAGAGTACATCCCCCTAAACCCCCAAGGAGAGTATGTCCTTTGGGATTAGATTTCTCCACAAGGAACAAAAGACCCCAAATAGCAGCATCTTCAACCATAGAGGAGCTTAATTTCATTTTTCTCAATGAAAAGTCGGGAGGGTCACTGTGTGTGTTAGTTACACATGGTGTTCACTCGCTCCACAGATTCCTCCAAGACTTAGACACCTTCTAGGTCACTGCTCTGCTATGACCTAGAAGGGGGGTCCCCAAGATCCTTTCAGGAAATCTGTGAGATCAAAACTGTTTTTATATAATACTAAGATCTGAGCTATCTTTTCATGCTCACCCTCTGCAGGGTGAGTATACAGTGCAGTGTCCTAGGTTACGTGATGTGTGATGCTGTTGCTCTGGAGGCTATATATAAACAACACCAGGAAAAGCCCTTTGGTAATCTTCAGGAATGTTTGAGAGTATAAAGAAGGTCCTGAGACCAAAAAGGTCCTGCGCTTTGGTATGGCCCTTGTCCTCATGGACCAAAAGTGTTGCTGTCGTTCCAGCCATCACATCTGCATTCCAGTCAGCAGGAAGAAGGAAAGGAAAGCGTATACTGCCTTCCTTTGAGAATATCCGCAGCATTAGCACATACTGTGGTCTATCCCTCATTAACTTAGTCAACTGCAAGGGCCGATGGTCAACGTAGTCTTGAGGCCACATGCCCAGCTTAAAAAGGGGGTTAAGAGAGAATCCTCTTCCTCAGAAGGTAGGTGAGAAAGGCTATTAGCAGCCTCTGCCACAGGCGAAAAGTGTGAAAACAATACTCTTGCCCCTGCGATGTGGACACACATCTGCAGAGCACAGACGGCTCTCCGTCCACACCAGGCAGGTGGCCCTGGGGACGGCTGTGCATCTCAGAGCCCTAACCCCCACACATTGGGCTGCACGAGTGCTCCCATTTCCACTTACCCCCAAATCTTGTCTTGGCTTGATCTGGACAGCTGAGCTCCAGGGACTTTGGTGACTTCTCACAGATCTCTGGGTCTCTCCAGCTAAGTAAGAGCTGGAAAGTAGCTGTTATTTTCCAAATGGGGATCCCAGCAGAGCTTAGCGAGAAAGAACTGGAAGCAGAAGTCCTTTTGTGTGGTAAGAAACCTGGAAGGCAAAGAAAACCACAGTGAGTTAACGCGCACCTGGCGGGTTAGCAGTGAGAACTGTGTTCAGGAGGCCGAGTGTGAGGGGTTGTCTTGGCCCCGATGGACCAAATAGTTTTGCTCGGATGAAATCTGTAACCTTGCAACGAGCTGTTGTTTATCCCGAGACATGATGCCCCTTCCCACGTTGGAAAGCTGAGTGGGGAGTCTCGCAGGAGTCACTGGGGCTAGAGCAGGGGTGGGCAAACTTTTTGACTCGAGGGCCACAGTGGGTTCTTAAACTGGACCGGAGGGCCGGAACAAAAGCATGGATGGAGTGTTTGTGTGAACTAATATAAATTCAAAGTAAACATCATTACATAAAAGGGTACGGTCTTTTTTTTTTTTAGTTTTATTCATTTCAAACGGGCCGGATCCGGCCCACGGGCCGTAGTTTGCCCACGGCTGGGCTAGAGGGATGCTTTCAGCAGCCGTCACACGGTTTTGCACATAGAATGCTTTCTCCTCACGGACCCCATGCAAAGCCTTTAGTCCTTTGGCCTGGAAAGACAACCCAGGGCGGGGGTGGGGGGGGGTGCCCATTTGTTTTCTTTCTTCTTGCTAAGATTAGTTCTTGAGGTCCTCATGAAACGTGGCTCACGTGGATACGGCTCTTTGCATTATTTAGCCGCTTCCTCTACCTTAGAGGCACTCAAAGAGTGTCTGTAGATGTGAATGGAGGTTTCTGATTTCGCAACCCCACCACTTCCTTCTACTTTCTTTTTACCAAAGATGATTCACCTTCCCGGAAGCTCTGGACTGATCTCTACTGGGAGACAGTTCTCCCAGGAATGGTCCCGCGGGACCCCGGGCAGGGGATGGTGTGCTTGGCCACACAGTCAGAGAGTACAGCTTTCTTTGTATCAGCCGATCTTAGCACTGACAGGCCCTCTGGGGTGATTTCTGAGCCAGTTCTCTGCAAGACGGAAGGCTTAGCATCAATAAAACTGGAGTGTGTGGGTTGTGTTGAACTTGACGTTAGAGAAGCAAAACCATAAATGCTTCTAAAAAATCCAAGCTCAAAGTCAAACTTGCAGAACAGCAGGTATAGGCGGCAAGAACCAAACCAAAAAGAGGAAGACAAAAGCAAGTGGCTTCCTTTCCGCTTTGGGGAGGAATGATAATTATACGACCTCCCCCTCCCTCTCAACCACATCTAAACGATGCTGGCCATCTTGTCAAGTAGCAGACGGCTCACCCTACAAACCAACCCCCGACTGGAGTCTCCTAACCTGTTTCAAAAGTTTCCTTTCAACCTGGACCATTCAATTCTGTCTTTATTCCCCGGCTTTCATCCTTGTAACTATGGCAGCGGTCTCGGGAGAGGACCGGGAAATCAATGACTGACCTGCCCACAAGCCACACTCGGTTCACCTGGCTTGAAAGGGAAGCACGGATTTCTCCCATCTCCCCTTGCTGTCACCACCACTTCATCTCCGAAGGGCAACGTGCCAGGACTTGGCAGCACGAGGCCACTTGGAGCTCCCTTGGGCCGTGGTTGCTTTCGTACACACACTCCCGGGTGGAAAACGAGGCCACGCCCCTTTTCTGGATGGCTGAAGTCTTCATAGCCTGACTGGAAATGACTCCTAGAGTTCTGGCTGGGCCTGAGTAAGGTAATTCGGGGTCTGTTGTCTTTAAAGCAAGTGGCCCCTCTTAGAAACAGCATCATGTAGGGATGAGGATGTGGGTCCTCAATTCAGAGGGCCTGGGTTCAATTTGGAGCACTGCCGTTCTCTAACCATGTGACTTAGGACAAATAATTTATCTTCATGAAGACTCAGTTTCCCCATCTGGGAAAGGGGACAATAATAGTCCTTACTCCACAGGGTTGCTGTGATAGGTGAGGTACTTATCGTAGAGCCTGGCCTGATAGGGGCTCCTTCCCCATGATTGCAGACCCAGGAGGGTTAGCCAACTTAGATGTGCTTTGATGTGGGAGAGGGTGTATATAGACTTGGTGACCCCTCTTCCTCCTAATTACACTTACTGAGATGTCCGATTGGGAGGTCACAAGTCTTCCCATCACCTTTTTCTTTTTTATCCACCTTTGTAAGTTAAAAGGGGGCGGGGGCGGGGGTGCATCTAGACTTTTCTAGAGAAATCCTTACAAGCCCTTCTAAAGCCCCTTTGTCAGGTTGTTCAAAGCTTGGGACCATCCATTGAGTTGTGCAAGACTGACTGCTCGCAGACCTTTCCATGCATCCACGTCCGCACTCAGCTCTCCACTTCCCTCCTCTCAGTTTACCCCACAGTCAATGCCCTCTCTCCCCACACCCAACTTCTACTTCCATGGCCCCTATTGAATCATGCCATTGTTCTGGGATGACAGGACTTCCAGAGAGAGTTTCTGAGTGCCCTCTCCTCCAGGAAGCCTGCCTGGATTGATCCCTGCTTTCCTTTATCTACAGTTGGAACCCCTTTCCCACCTGTCTGCTTTGCACATCTTGGTTCTTTGTCTCTATTTTACTCCCTGGAGCTGCTGTCTGTGTGTCTCAGATCGGGAACTCCTGGAAGCAGTGCCGTGGCTCTGTGATGTTCTGGGTTAACCTTTGATGATGGTGATAAGATGGCGTGCCCCAAAGGGATGCTTTGATGCTGATGAGTGAAAAGGAAAAGCCTAGGAGGGTCAGTGGGCGTTCCCATGGCCTGGGCTCACTTCCTGTCAGGGTTCCTCTGTTCTAAGCTGCCACCCTCCTGCTCTTTCTACTTCACTCTCTGGTTTCTTCCAAATCACACGCCGTGAAGCCCTCCCTCCCTGAATCCACCCGGCCCTCTCACTTGTTTGTGGGCAGCCACTTCCTCGCGCGAGCACCTGTCTCAGATCCAGGTTCATTACCATTAATCACCAGGTTCACTGGCCCAGGCTACGTAAAGAACCACTCTGTCCCTGTATCTTGGGCTCTGAAGTTCATCTCTCTCTGTAATCCACCCACCTGGGCCAAGAGGGTGATTGTCTGGCTAGGGAGGGTGGGGTTAAAGGGCCACCCGCCAAGCAGGGGACAGCACACCAAGTGTAGTCTGACCCCACCCCATCCCCTTTGCTTAGGACAGAGATGGTGTGGTAGCCCCAGCGCTTGCGCACAACTCCCCAACGTTGCCTGGGTCTTAGGTGGGTGTGGCATACTTCCTGCCCCTGGATTCTGGGCTCGGCCACATCACTTGCTTTGACCAAGAAAATATGAATGGATGTGACATAGGCAAGACAAAAAATGTGCTTGTGGGCCCTTTTGCGCCTCTGGTCTTGGCATGAGAAGAATATCCTCTGGCCAGCTACTGACCCTCCAGTATGGGCCCCGAAATGGACACACATTGAGCAGGCCTGAGCCCAACCCACAGCGAGAAGCCGAGCCCAGCTGGACCGCAGCTTGAAGCAGTGCACCCCTCGCCTGATCACCTTAGATCAGCCAAACCCCGGCTGCCTCCAAGATGGGTGAATAGAATAAATAATTCTCGGTGTAAGCCGTTGAGTTTTGGGGTGGTTTACTGTGTGGCATTATTGTGGCAGTGCTAACTGAGGCGGGTGGCACGTAGGCTTCCTCTTGTACGTCAACTCTAGTCAGCTGGTAGAGATGGAGGAGAGTGCTCTGCTGGGTGGAGGAGGATTGCGAGATTCATTTGGGCTCAGCGTGAAAGAATTCTGGGATTGATTAGTGATGTCTGTCACTAATGGCACAAGTGCCACGCAGTTACTATCTTGGGTCTAAAGCCTCTCCCTGATGACTTACCCTGGGGCCTTCCACTGTCAGGGCAGAATACAGGACTGTGGCCTATTGAAAAGTATGCAGGTCCGAGTAGATGACATACTTTGGTGTTTTCATAGTCACATCTCAGGCTATTCCCAGTGTGCAAGGGTACCCGTAGCACAAACAGCTTCTCAGAAAAAGGCACCTCTTCTGGGCAGAGGCAGCCCCAGTGGGGATGCCAACTGGTGAGCAGTGAGTGGGGGGAAGGTGTCTCTTCCTCCGGGTAGCTGTACCCCATGCTGGGTGGGGTACATGGCTTACAACAGCCTTGGACTGGATTTCAGCCCCCATGCGCTGAGCCCTGAGGTACAGTGCACAAGTTGTACCACTGTCCATGGCAGGCTTACCAGCACACGTTGGGATGGAAACAAAAAGATGAAAAGAGAGAAAAGTCTGCCCTTCTCTGGTGTCAGTCCTGCCCGGCTACTTTGTTTTGGAGTTTTGAGGGCGTCATCTTAGCACAATTTGACCTTGTGTTTCGGGACCAAAGTGCTGGAATATTCTGGGTAGTTGGAAGAATGGTTTAATTGAAGTGGATATGCCTACTACTGGACAGACATGTTCCATTCCCAGAGAGGAAACTTCTGTCCCACTGAATTTCTCGCCTGGAAATGTTGGAAAGTGCTAAGCTGAGAACCAACTCCCTAAGATATTTTGCCCACTCCTGCTTGTCAGGAACCCTGGAAAAGCAAAGACTGCAGTGTAAGAGGATCCTCTTTGGGAAGGTAACTGAAAACCCAAGCAAAGGCTGACCCTGGGAATTAGATTGCTTGAGTTTGAAGAGCCAAATAAAAAGGAGTCACATCTGGTTCCGTTTTTCTTGTGAAATTATCTCACAATGACCAAGTAGGTCCTTTCCTGAGTATATAAATACAGAAGACACACACATGGTTGTTATCAAACAGTATTGTGCAAAATTAAATTGGCTACTTTATGGTGAAATGGAGAAGAATGGCAGGCATTTCAAACACATGAGTTTCTTTTCGTTGGGTCTGGAAGCCATCACTCATGAAGACAGCTACTTTATCTCCTCGAGTGTGGACTGTTCGAGAAGGAACATCAGGTTGGGTCAAAACCAGTGACATGGTCAAGCCTGCAACAAACCGGGTGTTTCACTGGGTCCGGGTTGCCTGATCCTGTGGGGGAAGGTAGTCTGAGTTAAGGAGAGAAATCACCTCTGCCCTATGTTCCAAGCTGGTCCTTTTGGACAAGGTGTCTAATGTGCTGACCATATGTGAACTTGGGGCCAAAGGGACTGGACTTCCTGGGGTTTTTCAATTATCTTTTCATCTCAGAATCTTGCTGCATTGTTGCTACCTGGCTCCCATCCCCAGATTGTTCCGGGGAATGTACAATAGATGAGAAGCAGAAAATCAAGGAAAGACCCCCAAGCCCTAGCGGTGGCGAGCCTTGAAACTGCTCCATATTGCGGGGATGGGGGAGGGAGGATCGATGTCCCCAGCCAGGCATTTCATTGAGGCGATCACTGTCCAGTGGCCATTCCAAAAGAACATGCATCCTTCCCCAGATGACGTGTCCCATAGGACCTGTGTGAGCAAAAGGCTGGTGGTGGGAGGTGGAGGAAAGAGTGAGACAATGAACTGTGAAGCAATAAAAGGTTACGAGGTTGGGAGAGGGAGAGGGCCCATGAAATCGTTTCCCCTACCACCCCGCCTTGGAATTCCCAGATGTTCTCATTTTTACGGGCTGGGTCGAAGGGTAAGAAGCTTGCACTTAATTGAGATCCATGAATGGTGTGCAAGTGAGCCAAAGGAAAAGGGAGACCATTGTGAATTGTCCCAGGGATGAGAGCTGAGTCCTTGTCCAGAATTTCCTTCTCTTTAACCTTCCTGTTTCCAAACTCACTGTCCTGGTGAGGTCTTGTTATATCCGAAACCACCCAACCCAATTCTCATACAATGCAAACAGCCCCAGGCTCTTGCAAGTTGCCTCCTGGAACACCGTGCTGTGAAGAGGACAGCTGGCGATGCCAGCGGTCTCTGAATGTGTGCCATCAGGGTTTGAATTCAGTTCTTGGAAAGGTGTTTCTGGTAGATAAATTCTCTGTAACACTCCAAGAAGGCTGCATTATCGGGGAAAAGCATTGGAGAGGAGGGTCTTTACTTCTGACCCTGCCCACAGCATTCAGATGGCCAGAGAGGGCCCACCCTTGAAATACTAGTAGAAGGCAAGTTAATAGAAGTATGTCGTCAAAGATCTGGGGAAATTATAATATGGCTCGTTCCCTAATAATTGGAAGGTGGGAGCCATGGAAACTTTTGATTCATTATATTTTCGACTTCTCTGAAATAGAGCTGGTGGGGCATTTGAAAGAAGGAACCTGTTTTATGGGATGGAGTTTTCCATTTCCAATGGCAAGTAGTAGGTATGGTAATGAGACCAGCATGGGTGTCTTTAGGTAAAGTGACCTGAACTTGAAACCTATAGTGCCACTCTCCTAGCAGTCTGGCATGGCGTGGCTTGAAAGCCAGTGGCTGGAGAACCTGTAGAGAACCGTGCAAGCAGCTGATGTGAATCTATAGCGTTTGGTCTCCAGCAGCCCACGGACAAGCATCACTCAGCCTAGACGTCCTAGACTTCATGTGTCACTCAACGAGTGCCCCTTCTAAAGGGCCAAGAGCATAAGTCTAGGACTGGCCCTACTTGTGATCCTTAAGCGCACTCAACTTCCGCTTAGTATTTTAGGGTTAGTCCTGAGATTCCTTGCAATTGCTTTTTCCCATCTGAAAACCATGGAAACGACAGTGCAATTGATGCCTTCCCGAGTGTGCATGAATGAACACTTAAATGTTTGCTATTTGTCAAGAGCTGGAAGCCCCTCAGCCCTGAGTGCACTATGCAGAGCTGTGGGGCAGAACCCATAGGTTCTAGCCCTCGTTGGTTTGCTCAGTGGTTAGAGCATCGATCCAGGGACTGAAGGGTCTCAGGTTCAATTCCATTCAAGGGCACATGCCTCGGTTCTAGGCTGGATCCCCGGCCCCAGTCAGGGCATGTGCAGGAGACAACCAATCAATATGTCTCTCTCACATCAATCTTTCTCTCTCTGTCTCTCCCCTCCCTTCCACTCTCTATAAAAATCAATGGAAAAAATATATATCCTTGGGTTAGGATTAACAGCAACAACAAAAGAACCCATAGGTTCTAAACCAAAGAAAAGGAACAAGCAGAAAAGGGTGGCGGAACAGAGGTAGGGCCTTAGCAGACGGCATGCGCTGGGCTGGGGTGGGAGTCAGGAATGTCTAGTTACGTGCCTGGCATCTGCTGTCCTCGCCCTTCCTTGCCTAACGTTTATCTCCTGAGGGGAGTCCAGAGTGGGCTCCCCTCACCACCCCAGCCCAAGTCAAGCAGGAAGCGGGGCCTGACAAGCTTCCAAATTGCCCTGAGAACTTGAAGCTACTCCAAGAGGGAGAGGAAGTAGGGTTTGGAAAACTTCAGCAAGAAAATGACCAGATATTTCCAGCTCATTCCATCAGCCTCTTCTTTGCATGAATTAGTAGTGAACACGAACTTGGTGGAACTGCAGGTGTCTAAGAAGAACTTTGATTTTTCTAAACATTTACAATTCTCTTTTATGTCCGCCGTCAGAAAATGGGCAAGGAAATCGAAAATGTAAATCTTGAAGCAAACGTGTGTGTCAGGGAGACGCCAGGCTCCCTTTAGAGGAGCATCAGATCATCATGAAAGGCACCCAGAGAGGAAAAAGGAAAAAGAGAATTTCCAAACAGCGCTGGCCCCTCACACAGGAAGTGGAGGCCTCCACCGGAAGGGGCGGGGCTTGCCCTGAGAGCCAATGGGATGCCGGTTTTTGCGGGGGCAAAGATGAAGGACAGACCTTTTGCTCCAGGCCTCACATTACCTGCAAGAAAGCCCATTAGAGTGGTGGGGAGAATTGTCTCTGTTCTTCTGTGTCTCCAATCTTGAAACTGGCCTCCCTGAACAAATGATTTTTCCTTTAAGGACAGCACTAAAAGGAATCGATTCTTTTCTGGAATCGCTTAGGAAGACAGACTCAGAGAAAACTATGACATTGATCAAATGTGTCTCTATCTCTCCTTTTTCTGCTACTCCTGTCTCCTTCCCTTTTACTAAAACACCTCATACATGTACAAACAATAACCAAATAGAAAATGTAATGAATATCAGTGGAATGTAAATTGCTAGAAATAAATTTAATAAGGATTGTGCAGAAATTCTGTGGGGAAAGTGCTTACCCTCTACGGAAGAACGTAAAGAGGATGACCAAATGGAGACACATCCTTTGTTCTTGGGTAAGCAGATACAATATTAAGAGGGTCTTTCTCCCTAAATTATTCTGGAAATTTAATCCAGCACTAAAATCTCAACCAGAGGTTTGGGTACTTGATAAAATATTTATTAAATTCATTAGAAAGAATAGAAGAGTGAGAATAACCAGGAAACCCGTAAAAAGGAGGAAAACAAGGGGGAACCAGCCCCCACAGAAAATAAAATATTTTCTAAAATTAGTGATTTCAACCATGTCATGCTAGGAAAAGACAGATTAGTGGAACAGATTAGAGATTCCAGAAACATACACATGTAAATCTCAAAATTCAGTATATGATAAAGGGTATTTTTAAATGAGTGAGGAAAAAAAAGATAATTTATTGAATGCTATTGGGACAACTGGCTAGCCAGTTGGGAAAAAAGAAAAAAGAAAAACCATCATCCCCCGCAAATAAATTCCAGATGCTTTAAGTGTAAAAAAAATAAAACATAAAAGTACTAGAAGAAAGCATGGAGGAATATTTGTATAATCTTTGGATGGAAACTTCTAGGCATGGCACAAATGCTATAAACAATAAGAAAAAAGATTGGAGCATGTGACAACATAAAAATTAAAAACGTCTGCACAACAAACACCATAAACGAAGTAAAATAAAATAAAACACACAAATAGGAAAAATACTTAGGACACATGTCAGAGGGTTAATATCCCCAATAAAAAAAAAACTTCTTACTAATAAGAAGCCAAACAACCCAATAAAACTGTGCTTGTGTATCAGGCCTTCCTGGTTGATAGTTTCCAACATGGACTGTCAGCCTAAACAATATTTGGGGCATATTTACACTAAAAGAAATATATTCGTTGTTTATCTAAATTTTGAATTTAATTGGGCATTCTGTATTTTCATCTGCTAAAGCTGATAGCCCTCTTTTGGACACATGAGATAGAGGAAGAGAGGTTCGTTAACCTCTCTAACAGCAGAGTCCTCATTGGCCGCATGCAGTGGGAGAAGGAAATTGGATAAGGTATATACGGAACCTAGTACAGAACTGCCGTCCTATCATTTACATGGGGGTCATTTTACAGATGAGGACACTGAGGTTCAGAAAGGGGAAGGAACTGGCCCAAGTTCACCCAGCTAATAGGACAGACGGGTCCTTGTGCTCCAGGCCAAACTACCTCCCTCCCTGCTCACCCCTAGCCCCTGTCCCCTGCTGTCCCTGGGTCCTCCCATGTCCCGATGTGGCTCTCTTAATTTTTGTTCTTGGGTCCTATTGAACCTGATGTCCTTTTCGCTGTCCCAGATGTCCTCTACCCAGACTATCAGTCAGATAATTTATGCTACATAGCGGTTCTCCATCTTGGCCGCCTAGTAGAATCACTTGGGGAGCTTTAAAAAATCTGAAAGCTCAGGCCACATTAGACCAATTAAATCAGAACTCGGGGTGTAAAACCTGGGCTTCAGTATTTTTCTGAAGCTCCCCAGGAGATGTCACTGGGCAGCCAGGATCGGGAGTCACGGTGCTGGAGTGCTCGTGGCTAATCTTGACCTTGTAAAATGTTTGCCTATGACTTGATCTAGTCCAGTTCTCTCTCTTACTGTGGTGAGGTGAGAAAACCGAGGCCCAGAGAGAGAAAAGTGACTCGGCTTGGGTGAGCCAGCGGATCAGAGAGGCGAAACAGAGCTCAGAGCCCAGGCCTTCTTATCCTTAACATCCCAGTGTGTTCAGACCACGTTGGTTCTTCTCCAAACGCATCCAACATTTGTTTTCCCCGGCACCTTCAGCCACAGAAAAAATCTAGGGCTTGGGTTTCGGTGACAGAGGTATGGACTGCAGCCATGGGCCCCACCCCCAGGTGCTGTTCTGTGAATTGAATCCCATGCCCGTTTCCTCTCCTCTCAGTCCTCAGCTTGATCCTTGGTCACCATTGTGGACAGCACTTGCCCTGTGTCCCTGCTCCTGAGGCCAGCCCCTTCCTCTCTCGGACACTGGCTGTTCCACTCAATGGGCCAAAGCTCCCATTTCCTGCCTGGGCATCCTCTTCAGACTAAAAGTCCCCATCTAGCCATGTACGCTCAGGGTGCAACTAGGGAAGAACTCAGCTCTTAAGCTGCTTTGCCTCGGGAATGAATCAGTGTTCATTGCTTAGCCTTAGAATAATAAAAGATGTCTACTTCGTCTGCACTAGCCGTGTTCCTGCTCAGGAAACCTGTTTGGGTTCTGTCTGGGCCTTTGTGGTTGGAGACTCTCACTCTGTGGTCTATGACCACCAAGAGGTCATAGAATTCAAGCGGTCCGTGAACATGGCTGGGAAAAAACATGCTTTTATTTCCATCAACAACACAGTATATATTTATTTTTACTAAACAATAAAAAATATCTTTCTTTTCACAAACTTCTAACGGGAATTGGACACATCTGTCAGTTATAAATGTAGGCAAGAAGCTGTAGTAGTATCAGTGTGGTATCTATTCCTCTGTTACCTGCAAATTGAGAAGATATTTTTACCTCATGTTATAGTTGTTGCATGTATCTTTCAGAGTGATTGATGTTCATCACGATTCTAAAATTATGGCAATTATTAAACCTGTTACTAGAGGTTTTTAATGTAATACTAATAAGTACACAGAATACTACGCCTCAATTTCTAAATATTTTGATAACTGTTTTTCAGTGTAATTGGTTTCCTTTGTAATCCCACGTATTTTACTTTCTACAGTTAAACATATATAATCATGTAAGAGCATAACTCTGAGAAGGACTCCATGGCACAAAAGCAGTTCAGCACCCCCACGTCAGCATCACGGGGTGACATGCGCACGTAGGGCTGATCTGCCGGAGCCTAGACTGCATCAAGGCCGGTGCCGGCCTGCGTCACTGGCCGGGTTAGGTCGGGGCTGGTGGAAAGTTGGGCTCTTCTGAAAAGCTCACCCTAGGAGGTTTGTCATCTTTGGGGCCGCTCCACTTGCTTGAGAGTCCAGCTTCCTTCCACAACCTTCACGGGGAATTACGTGTTCAAGAAGCACAACTGGCAAGCATGAGTCAAAGCTCTTTTGCAAGGGGAGGAAGAGAACGCTATTCACTCCAGCTCAGAGCGAGGTTTGGGTACTGACCAGAGTCCTCATGGAAACAGGACACAGCAGACCCACTTGGAGAGCAGGGAGGTGCCCAAGACCAAGGCACCTACTTTCTGCACACACACACATACACACACACACATATATACACACACACATACACATATATACACACATACACATACACACACGAACACACACACATATACACATACACACACGAACACATATACACATACACACACATGTACACACATACAAACACACACACACGCACGCACAAGGAGCCTCCTGCTCCCTGCTTCATTCTCTCTTTTCTGACCTCTTCTGTTTTCTTGTGAGATCTGCTCTCCCATAACTTCAGCTCTGGCTCCTTCTAGAGCTCACTTGAGCCCAGATACTCCATGATCTTGCAGCCCTGCTTCTCACAGCTAACTGGCTGTGAGGTTTGTTGGGCACACACATATCTGGTTCTCTTCTTCTAGGCTCTTGGAAAGATTGCACATCCCTATAGCACAGCAGGCAGGTAGGATCATGTGACTAGTTCCAGCCAATGGGTGTAAGAGAAATGGAGCAGGTGTCACTTTCCAGTCAAAGCATTTAAAAGCCAGCGTGAGCCCCTCCTGGGGTTTCTTCACCTGCCTGGTAACCCTGAAGCCTCATGTGGAGATGACAGTGAACCTCTGTCAGCTTGGGGCCTGGGGCCTGAGGGATTCTGTGGAGCAGAGAACTCTCTGCCCCACCCCACCCCTGAAAACCCACATGGGCATGTAATGCCAGGAATGAGCCATGAGCAAGAAATAAACCTTTTTTTAATCCACTAAGGCCGTGGTCAGCAAACTGCGGCTCGTGAGCCACATGGGGCACTTTGGCCCCTTGAGTGTGGCTCTTCCTAAGCCTTAGGAGTACCCTAATTAAGTTAATAACAATGTACCTACCTATATAGTTTAAGTTTAAAAAATTTGGCTCTCAAAAGACATTTCAATCGTTGTACTGTTGATATTTGGCTCTGTTGACTAATGAGTTTGCTGACCACTGCGCTAAGGCATTAGAGTTCTTTATTACTGCAGCACATCCTATCCTTTCCTGACTAATGGATAGTCTCCTATTTAATTATTGGGAGAAGAATCTGAGAGGTGTGGCTTAGTAAGTCATCTACCTCTGGTCCAATAAGATGTAGCTGGGATAGAGATGAATCATGATTGAAATGTCACTTCAGAGAGGACAGTTTGTAAGGGGACAACATATGACGATTAAGAGAGGAGGCACCCACAGTCTTTACTAAGAAATTCAGTCATAATTTAGGAAAGGGGAATATACTTTCTATGGGTTAAACTCGCCTGGGATGGTTCCAATGGGTGTGCCAATTACAGAACCTATAATCAGGGTTTCTCAACAGTGGCACTATTGACACTTAGAGTGAATAATTCTTTATGGATGGATCCCTTTCCGTGCTTTGTGGGATGTTTAACAGTATCCCTGGCCTTCAACCAATAGATCTCAGTACCACACTCCCCCTCCCATGTCCACTCCCCAAGTCATGACAATAAGAAATGTCTCCATTGCCAACTTTCCCTGGGGGGCAAAATTGCCCGCAGTTGAGAACTACTCTATGGTCATTTCTGGGACAGTCAAATGGAAGACATTCTATCCCACAGTTTCCATGTATACTCCCAGTCTTAGGACCCCTTCCCCTATTCCTAGTTCTGAAATGCAAGTCATGTTTAGAATGAATTTGTTAACTTGGCAATGAGCACCATCAACTCTTGGCCTTCACTATATTTTTTTCTCTTTTGCTCTATTACTTTAAAAAAAAGTCCTATTGAGTAAAATGAATGACTACTGCGTCCTCTCTGTTTTCCTAGCACCCACTCTAAGCTACCTTTTTTTCAGTAGGATCCCGTGTGTTTCCAAGCTTCTGCACCACTTCATTGGGAACACCGCAGGGGACGGTGAACAGGCGGGAAATTTAGTAGTCATGCTGGATGTATACTGATGGCCCATCCTCATTCCACATGCTCTCTCTTTCTCTAAATCCAGTTTTCCTCTAGCAGTCTAGCTCAATAATAGCAACCATGTTTAGTTCCTTCGTGAGCCCTCTTGCTGTTGAACCTCATCAGAAGGACAAGTTCCCCATGTCTTTGTTGCTGCTTTCATCGGAAGGGCTCCTCTCTGCTCTGTCTCCAGTGAGATGGAAGGAGCCCTTTGCCAGGAGTAAACATAATAGGCAACATATAAAAACAGTCACCTGGCAAACAAGCCCCTCAGAGGGCCTCTGGGGTGTGACCTGTTCAAAGCGGCCACTTGCTGACCAGTAATTAGCCTGGCTGAGGCCTGGGTAGCAGCCCCCGTGGACTACAAAGGCATCTTTTGGGAAGAACTTCGTTGAAGGAGATGTGCGGAACCTGTCCTAAGAGGCACGGCCCAAGTCCGTCCTGTGATCCTGCACAGTGGAGCTGAAAAGTGGATTAAGGCAGGAAATAACAAGCCCTGTGTGCGCTCGCACGGACACACGCGCTCACCCGTTCGGGCACAGCTTCGCTCCTTTACTCTCTGTATTAAAGGGCCTGCTGACCTCTGTGAGTCCTCCCCCTCCGGTTCAGAAGCGGTGAATAGGGTGCATTCTGACTTTAAATGCAATGGAGAGCTTTGAAAGGATGGAAAATTAGCAACACATGGGCCGAGGAACCCAAAGAGACCTGAAAGGGAAGGAAATGCCTCAAAGAAGTTTCAGATGTTATTGTGATCCGAGAGCCGTGTTTGGATGGATAGGTGGCTCGGTGCGGTTACGGAAGGGGGCCAGGGCCTCTGTGCCCGCCCCGACTTGACTCCCTGTCTGAATCTTTGCTTTTTCTTCTTTTCTCCAGGCTTCACCAAGCAGGGAGGAACGTTCTCCTGCTTGGAAATGGTCTCCATTGAGTCGGACATTCCTATTGATGCTATGGAGATAGAGGAGACCATTTCCCCAAAGATGTTTCTTCTTTCCTTCAATGTGTAACATCACTGGTCCTCGACGTTGACCTTAAACCTTCCCCAGAAGGTGCCCTCCAACTGTTGTGTGTGTCCAAACTCTTATCGGTTGCAAGAGCCAGAACCCAACTCCAGCGAGCCTGGGCAGGAACATTCTTTCACATAACAAGCCATGGGAATGGGGGAGCTGGCCCCAGGGCCAACTAGATCCAGAAATTTAAACACTGTCCGGATTCCCTCACTCTCCCACTACCTCATTCCTACCTCCTGCACATGGGCTGCCTCCACGGAGCAGGAATGTACCGCAGGGGCCTGGATCTTTTGTGTATCGATTTAATAGTCCCAATGGAAGAGAGAAGGCTATGTCTTGCCTGCTCAGTAATACAGAAATCTAGGGAAGGACTCTGATTGGGCAGGCTTGGGCCATGAGTCGCTTCTGGAATCATCAGTGTAGCAAAGGAAATAAGGCTCTTTGATTGGCGGTTCTGAATGACAGCCCCTTTCATGGGCCACCAAAAGCACGTAGGAGGAAGACGGAGGAGCAGGTCTCTCAAAGAAGGAGGAGATGTAACCTGCGTAAAGGAAAAGGGCTCGTGGGATGAGTAGGAGGCTCCAATGAGTTCATATTGATAAAGAACATAGTACGTGGTTTGGGCCTTTGTTCTAACTCTTGGCTTTTTTGCCCCGGAGCAGCTACCTCTGTGCAAAGGTGGGTTTTTGTTGGGGAGCGACACCGCTCAGGTCTTCTGTTCCCCCTCTTCCCTCAAGGAAAATAGGACACGTCAAGATCCGCTTCTCGCTGGTACAAAGGACTTCCTGTCCCTGGCTTCCAATTTAGTTCAAGGACTAAAATGTCCCGAGGTACAGGGCTCACAACCCATAAAGCACACCTCGCTGACAAAACTCTGCAGGTGATCAGAGGCTTTCGCCTGCTTCCCGTGTCAGCAATCCCAGGAGAAGGGAAGCCAATGGGGCCCCAAAAACTAAGGCACAGAGTGCAACCCCAGAGCAGGCAGCCAGGTTCAGGGAGAAAAGATGGACTAGCCCAGCTGCAGGGAGGGAGATGCGGGGGGCGGGAGGTGGGAGGTGAGGACAAAGCTGTTTTCTCATGAGAGGAGAATCCAGCTCCCCAGTTCCCGCTGCCACCTCTGGTTTGCTCTGAGTGTTCGCTCCTCCCCCGCTCCCTTTCCCCTGCACCTGACTGAGTGGTTGTTGCCAAGGTCAAGATGGGCAGAGTCCTGCCCCGCCTGCTCCCACTTCTTGGCACATCCCTCTGGACTCCTGCGCTCCTCAGCCGGATGTTAGCTTTCCACCTGGGGTGCGGGCCTGGCTGCCTGGCGCCGGGTTCAACCTTGAATTCTTCCCTTGCCCCAGCTCACAGCTGCTACACCACCTGCATGTGAGTGTGTGTGAGTGCGCCGTATCGATTTATTTATGGATAAAGTAGGTAAAGCTTTTAAGAACAGCTTTCTGGAGATATCATTCATACCGTACATTTACCATACAATTATATATTGTATGGTAAATGTACGGTATGAATGATATCATATATACCATACATATACCATACCATCCACTCATTTAAATTATACAATTGAGGGATGTTTTGTTTATTCACAGTGGTGCCACCATCGCCACAGTTCACTTGGGAACATTGTCATTGCCTCAGAAAGAAACCTCGCGCCATATATTATATGGTCTTTTGTGTCTGGCTTCTCTCACGTGGCTTCGTGGTTTCAAGGTCCCTCCATCTCATAGCTTGTCAGAACTTCATTGCGTTTTATGGCTGAGTAATAATCCACTGTGTGGGTAGACATGGAGCGATCCATTCACCCACCGATGGGCATCGAGGTTGTTTCCAGCCTTTGCCTCTTACGAATCATGGTGCTATAAGCATTCACGTACGAACCTGTGTGCGCGCGGATGTTTTCAGTTCTCCTAGGTACGGTATCCCCCACTTTTCCAAAGTTTGCATTACGCCACTTCACTTTTACGGGAGGCACATAGAAGTGCCCGAGTTTTGCTAACTGGAAAGAAATTAAGGGAGGATTTTGACTTTTAAAAAAAGACAAAAAGTGAAAATAGCACTCAGAGTTTATTTGGGAGCGAGGTGTTACAGAGGCAGCCCGCACCCCGCACGGGGAGGGCGGCCCCACCCAGCTCCTTGCCGGGGAACCACGTCAGCATCCCAGCATCTCAGCATCAAGCCGCAGAGCTTTCAACCGTCTGTGAGCGTCTGTGCTGTGTCTTCGTTTACTTGTGCGCCGTTAGCAAGATGTGTCGTAAGGCATCAGAAGAGCCTGAGAGAGCCGGTCGGGGTGTGATGCGTGGCGTCAAACTGCATGTAATTAAGCATGTTGGTCGCAGTGAACAAAGTAACGACATTGCGCATGCGTTGGATGTTGGGTCTGGGAACCCTGGGAAGAGTTTCCACATAAATCGATGGGAATTACAATACTTCTTCGCCTCATACCATTTTGGCTTATGGAAGGTTTCCTAGAAAGGCTCTACTTCGGGTAGCAGGGGGAACCTGTATATAACTAGGAGTGGAATTGCTGGGTTGTATGCTCGTTCTATGTTTAAAGCAGCTAACACTACATATATATATAATTGATTTCAGAGAGGAAGGGAGAGGGAGAGAGAGAGAGAAACATCAATGATGAGAATCACTGATTGCCTGCCTCTTGCATGTCCCACACTGGGGATGGAGCCAGCAACCCGGGCATGTGCCCTGACCAGGAATCCAATCCTCACCTCCTGGTTCATAGGTTGACGCTCAACCACTGGGCCACACCGGCCGGGCGCAGTAACGCTCTTAGTGTGTGAAAGACGTGAACGTCAGAGCTTGTGCAGGGCCCTGGAGGGGCACACCCTCTGCTGCACCTGAGCTGTCCCGAGAGGTGTTTATTTTAGTCCTGGATAGTTGATACGTGGGAAGGAGAAGGAGGACGGGAGACGGTGAGCCAGAACAGGACTCAGAAGGGCCTTCCAGACTTCAAAGAAGAGATTGGGGGCCTAGACCGGTCTGTACTTCCCACCGTGGAGCTGAGTTGGAGGGTAATGGGACTGGCTTTTCCCATCTGACGCTGTCTCTGTGGAACACGCTCTTGAAGGAAGTATTGGAGGGGCCCGAAGCTGGGGTGGGGTGCCTGCACAAGGCTCTGCCCTCTGTGGGGGCAGGACTTCCCTCCGGGGCCCCTGTCTGCATCCAGATAACCCACTAGGACCCCATAGTGACTAGGTCCTTGTGGAAAACAGTACAATTAGCTCACTTTTGAGGGCTAGAGTCTCTCTGATGCAGGCATCATAGCACATTTAGAAGGTGAAGAAAAGGAGAGAGAAAGAGAATTAGGCTTTGTCTCACCAACCCAGGCCAGCCCCTGCTCATAGTGAAGGTGTTGTAGCTGATTTTTTTTAATGCCCAGGCTTTTGTCTCTGTTCTCCCTCAATGGGGAGGAGACTTCGCTGCTCAGGAGGTGGCTCCTGCTTTTCCCTTGGGAAGAACTGTGAGGCGTCATTCCGGGGGGGAGGGGAGGCTGGAGGAGGTTCAGAAGCTGTGTTTGCAAAACAAGCGGTGTGTTTACTCAGCAGGATAATGACCTGGTGGCTTTGGGGAAGAGCTGCTGGGGACTGGGGGGATGTCAGCTTCACAGCGACCATCAAAGGAAGTCCCAGGCCCGGGTTCCATTAAACTACAACCTGCAGGCCAAGAGCTGGAAGCTGTCCCGGCTGAGCTAGGCTCCCGTCCCCAGTTCCCCCAGTTTAGGGGACTCGCAGCTCTCAGTCCTCCCAGTTTAGGGGGACTTGCAACTCAGTCCTCCCCAGTTTAGGGGGACTTGCAGTTCAGTCCTTCCTAGTTTAGGGGACTAACAGCTCCCAGTCCTCCCCAGTTAAGGGGACTCAAAGCTCTCAGTCCTCCCCAGTTTAGGGGGACTTGCAACCCAGTCCTTCCTAGTTTAGGGGACGCATAGCTCCCAGTCCTTCCTAGTTTAGGGGACTCAAAGCTCTCAGTCCTCCCCAGTTTAGGGGGACTTGCAACCCAGTCCTTCCTAGTTTAGGGGCACAGCTCCCAGTCCTCCCCAGTCTAGGGGACTCACAGCTCTCAGTCCTCCCCAGTTTAGGGGACTCACAGCTCCCAGTCCTCCCCAGTCTAGGGGACTCAAAGCTCTCAGTCCCCCCAGTTTAGGGGACTCGCAGCTCAGTCCTCCCCAGTTTAGGGGACTCGCAGCTCTCAGTCCTCCCCAATTTAGGGGACTCGCAGCTTTGGCTCTGGACCTACAATGAGCAGCTTCTTCCTCACTCCGGCTTCTTTACACCTTCACTCAGCCGGGGCCAGTGAGCTGCTCGGGCAGCCCTAATACTAGAAACCAGAAATGGAAGGCCTCAGGGTTTTCGTTTTGATTTACATGGGGGTCTTCCTAACCCCGAAGGTCCGGCCACACGGCCACGGCTGAGCAGCCGGATACGGATAACTGTCCTCAGGCACAGCCAGGGCACGGCATGCTGGGATGACACAGTGTTGTCATGGGCCTCGGTGGCAGTCAGGCCCCGGGGACAGCAGGCTGCTTCACCAACGCCAACGCGTGGGGACGTCACGGAAGCAACACCTCTTTTCTCTCGTTTCATTGGTTCTCCCTGACTGAACCCAGGATCAGTACAAATGACGGAGTTTCCCTGAGGCCCTGAGTCCTTGGTGACTGGGATTCTTGCCCTTTTCCTACCTCGTCCCCTATGTCACTCTCCCCGTCCATGTCCATCTGTCTGCCCACCCTGTCTGCATTGTAATCTCCTCCTGCGGCCTGCCCTCCTCAGAGGCCCGGCAGGAAAGACCTGTGGGCCAGGGGACCAAGGTGACCCTCCTGATGGCCATGGCCGGAAGGAAGGGGAGGGGAGAAACTGGGCAGAAAGAGCTCTGGCCCTCAGTGTCAGGGGCCTGGGAACACAGGGAAGGGCGAAGACGAGACCGGGTTGGGGATCAGCCCAACCACCTCATCCCACCTTGCCCACCGCTCCCTGCAGACCCTTGGGAAGCCCTTTCCTGCTGGGAGCGCACTTTCCTTGTGCAGAGATGGGACACACCTGAAGTCCTTTCAGCTCTCAGAGTCTGTGACATAAATTATGACATAAAACAGGACCAAATGCCTGCTGACGTGTCTCTGAGAGACTAGAAAGAAAAAGCCCCAGGGTAGGAGTCAAATGTTTTAAGTCCTCTCCTAGCCAGTAACTCGTATGGCCTTAGACGGATTTGTTCTTCAGTTAATTTATCCATAATTTGTTCTTCAGTAATACGGATCTATGTACTTCTCAGGTTAGTGGCAAAACACCAATGAAAGGGCAGGTAGGGAAACCTAAAGAAAGGATATCGAGTTATTCAGTGGTGGTGAGAGCCCTGGGTAGCGGGGGTCAGGGGTCAGGAGCTCCCTTGGGGACTCAGTGAGCCTGGAAGGCCTGGCAGGACCGCCTCCCCTGGGAGAGATGAGCCAAAGTGCACTGGAGTGCACAGGTCGCTGTGAGAAAGGACGCAGGCAAGGCCACAGCTGGGAGCACAAGTGGCCACCGGGGCCGCCTGGTCTACCAGGGAGGACGCCTGACCACCTGGCACCAGACCAAGGGAGGGGAGGGATCGGACCCTGGGGTTCCCAGGCCTCGGCGGGTGCATGCTCAGCTTCACAGACGGTCATTGTTCTCGACACCCCTTTGTTGTCCTTTCCCAGGCGCCAGGCGGGTGGAAACTCGGGAGGCACGGGTTACCCAGAGATAAAGTCTTTTTATGAGCTTCCTGATTTAGCTGGGAGAGGAACTCGGCCAACTGGCACGGGTGATGGGCAGTCTCCCCTACCTGGTTCCTTCTGCGGGAATGAAGCTCCTCCCGGTTCGGGTGGGGGGCGGGGGGCGACACCCAGTGGGGAGGCTTGTGCTGGGGCGCCCGGGACAGAGGTCCAACCCAAGGGGACACCAGCAAGGAAGAGGAGACAGCGTTTGTTCATCCTCTGTGGTCAGCCCCCACATTTCAGCAAGCAAGCACTCAGAAAAGAAGTCCGTCCATCACTGTCCGTGGTGTACAGACGAGCAGATCATTTCTCAAGATTCTTCTGGAAATTTCTCCTGACTCCTCCAGGGATAAGGAAGGTGAAGAGGATTCAAAGAAAAACCCAGAAAACATCCCCCTATCTTGTCTAAATTCCAAGTGTTTAGGGGGAGCTGGGAGGCAAACCCTCAAATCATCATTAGGTTCAAGGGACTTTCAATGAGGCAGTTTGAAATGGCCTTTCTGGGGCGGGGGGGGGGGGGTGAGAGAGAGAGAGATCGGTGTGACATTAAAGTTTGGAAATCTGAACATTATCCTATTGGAGAAGCCTTCGAAGGATGCTACTCTGATGAACTCAAACATCAAGGGAACCAAGTTTACATCCCAGTAGCAGAACCAGCAATAAACACATACGCGCACGCAGATCCAAAAACCGTGAGCTGCTAGGAAGTGCAGAGAATTAGACTAGAGCCGCGTGCTGGGGAGTGACTGGGTGGCCACTCCCACTGTCACTCTGAGGAGGTTGCTTTTAAGGTGAATAACAGGAATCACTAGAGAATCTCTTCTTTCTTTGCCAGCTTGGTGGTATCTACTAGGACTTCATGTGGAGAAGGTGCCCGGGGTGTTTCTTCTCTCACCCACTCAGTCACACACCGACATCCATACCCAACCAGGCAAAGGGGCAGGCTTAGACCCTGAGCTGCCCATTGCTCCCTCCCACCCCCTTCATGGTGTCAGAACCAGGAGCCCTCCTTCCCCCACCCTCCATGCTCTCTACAATCCCTCGTCCCATCTGAAGGGTTTGTGAGCACCATGGTGATAGAGAAAGTGTGGGGTAATAGCTGAGGATCTGGAAGGTGCAGGAGACCCCCTACACTTCTGCCGGCCCGAGACCAGCTTCTGGAGGCGGGTTTCAATCCACTCCTTGTGGGAACTGCCTTTGTCTTCCTTGGTGTCTCCGGAGGACTGTGGAAGAACATACGCCAAGTGTGTGAGCGTTCTGGTTAGTCAACCCCTGGTACCTACTAACCGTGTACCTGACTATCCTCAGGTCATTCCAGGATTCTGGAGAATCCTCACGTCTTTTCACCTCCGCCCCCAACACAGAAACTCCCTGAGTCTCATCCAGCTGGGAGGAGGTAACCTTGCTCCAGAAGTAAGAGCTGCTCGGTCTGTGTGGCTCGGTGGTTGAGCATCCACCTATGAACCAGGAGGTCACGGTTCAATTCCTGGTCAGGGCACATGCCCAGATTTCCGGCTTGATCCCCAGTAGGGGTCGTGTAGGAGGCAGCCTATCAATGATTCTCTCCCGTCATTGATGTTTCTATCTCTCTCTCCCTCTCCCTTCCTCTCTCTAAAACCAATAAACACATTTTTTTAAAAAAAGTAAATAAATAAGGGTTTTGTCTTTTCCCTCCCTCCCTCCGTCCCTCCTCTCTTCTGGTCTCCTTCCTTCCTTCTCTTCATAGTTACACCACTTACTTATGCATCCCTCACCAATGTATTCTTTGTTGTTGCCCCTTCCTACACTTTATATTAACAAAATTATATGAACTCACACACGTTGTCTTGTGTGAGTTCATTTCTATGTTCATCATTTTTTATGTTTTTGAGATCTGTGTTCATGCCCACAGCTGTAGTTAGTCATTTTCTCTACTCGATGGCATTTCTTTATATTAAAATGCCACCATCTGTTTGTGTCTTCTGCTGCTAATGGACATGTAGGCAGGTTTCCATGGTTTACTATTGTGACTAATGCCGTAATGAACATTCCTGTCGCCTGGGGTGAGGTGGGGCGTCTCTGGGGTGTGGATGGAGAAGTGAAATCGCCGGCACAGAGTGCGACGAGCAGACTCAACGTGATTAGCGAGGACAGTGCTCTCTTCCGTGGGAGATTTCACTTGAAGGAAGCTCCGTGTCGCTGAGAAGGTGGACCCAGGTCTAGGTGGGCTGAAAAGTGTCTTTTGCAATCATTACAAAGGAAGTTGTCAGTTTTGTAAAAGTAATTCCACAAATGTAATAAGTAAGAATCAATATAACACGATGCACTGGGTATACGGAAGGAGCCCACTCTGCAGGATGCATTAACCGAGAGATGGTCCTTCTTCAGTCATAGACTGGAGCACCCTACATAGCACAGGTAATGATGCACTTCATGGCAGCGCGTCAGAGAGAAGCCAAAAGATAGGGAACTCTGAGTTGTCATTGGTGTTGCCCATCACACTAACCAAAACTGGGACCTGGGTCCGTTTTCTGGTCGGACAGCTGCCACGGTGGATGGTCCCTCTGCCCCCCCACCCCCCCACCCCCCCAGTCAGTATGAACTTCCTTGAGGGACCATCAGTTCCTGAAAGCATCATTTCCCCTAAGCAAACTGACAAAAATCCCACTTGGAACCCACCAGGCTAAGACCCAGCGGCCATGGCGACCCACCAGTATTACCCCACCCACTGCCTCCTTGTGGACGGAGACCCCATCCTCTCCCTCATGTCTCATCTACAGGGCAGCCCAGCCCACCAATTCCATCATTTTCATTCCTAACAACAAAAACTAAGTCTACTGGGGTTTTCATTTTTCTTGGTTTCGCTCGTAAGGACAGAAATAGGGATGCGTAGACTCATTCATGCACACAGACGACAACCAACGCCATTGTTTTCCCCAGATGGTTCCTATACACAATGTAGACCAAAGTGAATTTCAATGGGAGCGATCTGGAGATTCAAATCCGCCATGCGGTACCCACGTGGGTGATTCCTCCACAGCCTTCCTTCGCCCGTGTCAACTAAGTGTACGTGCAGGAAGATGGCTTTATTCCGTGCTTCCACTTGATGACCGATTTGTGTAATGCTTGGGAATTTGTAAAACGTTCCCATCGACATGGTTGAATTAGATTGTCACAGCCCGGTGAGTGAGGAAGAAGGGATTATTTTCACTCACGTGGGATGAAGAAACCGCGGCCCAGAGAGGTGGACACCCGTGCCCAGAGCCACAGGGCCCAGCCCTGCCTTTGTTCCTCTCCAGCACCAGGGGGCTGGACCACCCCCACTGATGTAGACCGACTCGCCTCAGAAGTCCATGTGTGATTAGGGCAGAGTTCCTCCCTGTGCGGGGGCTCCACCTGCTTCCAGTCACGGGGGTGGACTGTCACCCCACAGAGCCCAGTGGCCATCTGTCTCCTGGAGGCTCTGGCCCCACAGGGCCCTCCAATGGGGAAACCATGAGCATCGCAGCAGCGACAATGGCGTTAGAGCAAGAACAAATTACAGCCTCCCACCCTGCCCTCATTTTCAGGTCTCTGCTCTGTTGTGGAAGGTAAATATCCCGAGAAAAAACACAGCATCCACCGGCAGCTGTGCTCAGGGATGGGTGTACCTTCAAGATAAGGTGAGTTGCCCCATTTTATGATACTAATTGTTGGGGAACAGGATATTCATCCTCAAATACATCGCCATGACGCCTCCCCACCCTGACCCCCAGCCTCCTTCTGCACTGATTACAAGGAAATGCTTGCTATGAAGCCCCCAAAACCTAGAGCATTTACAGTCATCCTGCCCTCCCACCCGAAAACCCAATTTCCAGCTCGCGCGCCTCGCCCAGCAGGCCTCCGTGCGGCTCAGACAAATAATGCGAAATCTCCAAAAACCCCTACAAAGAACGTGTTCCCGCCGCACGGCTCCGTTTCATTTTCTTTTCTTTTACTTTTTATCTAACTGATAATTTTGTGGTGTTTTTTTCCCTCCCCTTCCCCCCCACCCCCCAACACCTTCGGTTGTACACAAACTAATTCTAAACTGGAAGCCGCTCCTGACTTAACTGCTTATTAAAAACACTAATGTGCGCGGCGGCTTTGATGTCTGCCGAGCAACAAAGCGAGAGAGTTACTCTGGGCCACTGTAATCCCTGATTTGTCACTAAGTTATGACACCCAGCAGCGCCGTGTGACAGTGCAAATCAATCATCCGTGTGCTCCGCGGGGCCCTCCCTGCCCCCCGCCGAGCCGCTGCAGTTTAATTAGCTTTTCTCACACCACCGTCATGTCGGGCTGCGGCTCCAGCAAGAAAAGGAGATGGAGGAGATTCACTGGGAAGTGGGGCCCGTAAAAAAAAAGTCTATATCATGGATGGGGGGGGGTGGGGGGTGGTGCGGAAAGTCTGCAAGAAGAAACATCAGAGACCTTTGTAGTGTTTGCTTCAGAGACATGAAGCCTGAGACACACAGGCCGGGGGTACTAGGCTCGGTTGCATGTAAACTTTCAGAACAGCTCCGCGCACCCCTTTACGGAGGCGGTATCTGACGGTGTTTGCAGGGCTTTCGCTTCTTTGGGGACAGTCCATGTTGTCTGGGTTTCTTGTCCACCCGCACTGAGCGAGCCCCCGCCCTCGCCAAGCCCACCAAGATTCGGGAGGCAAGGCCTCGATCGTGGCCGAGTTTTGCACAATTTCGCATGGATTCCTCCGGGGGAGTGTTGTCCCCAGTGGACGCTGGTTTCTCTGTCCATTTTGCAGGGATAAATAACGCCAGGCCCAGAGTAAAGCCAGGACCGAGGCCAGAGAAGGCTGAGAGTAGTTAACGGGGACGGCAGGGGTGAGAGCAGTTGGGGCTGTGGTGTCAGACGCAGAGTGACACTTTTGTCCTGGCCCGGGAGGGAGGCAGACAGATGCCACGGGGCCACGCCTGCCACATTGGGGGTGTTCAGGGGGCTGTCTGCTTCTCTGGAAAACCTACCACGGGGGGGGGGGGATGGTGCAGCCAGTAGACTTTTCCTGGCTGGATTTTAGACAGGTTGGGGGTTGGGTAGTCTCCACCCAGAATTCTCTCTCCTT
>NW_005871148.1:2384538-2402153 GCF_000147115.1 Myotis lucifugus | reverse complement strand
CTGCCAGGGCCATTTGGCGGGCCAGGTGGGGAACTGCGGGGGGGTTCTCCGAAGCCCCCTTTGCTCATTTTCTGCTTTTTGCCTCAACCTTCAGACTGGGAGCTTGTCAGTCTTCTCCCCCCGGCCCCCCCCCCCCCGCCAGGGCTCCCACTGCTGACACTCAGCCTCGCCAGACAGCTCAATGACTCCCCCAGGGGCTGGGGATCGGGGAAGCCCTCAGAGCACTGGGGGTCATCTTCAAATACGGAGTACAACTGGGGGCTGCCCCCTTCAGAGAGGCCTGATCACTGGGGGTGATTCACAGGGAAGGGCTTTCTCATTGCGGAGGGGAGAGATGCCCCCTTTGAAGGAAAAGTCTGTTTCCTTCCCTCCTGAGTCCCCCCCACCCCCAACCACCTGGGCCAGCACCCACCCCTTTCCTGTCATCTTGGTTCCTGGAAGAGACCTGTGAGGTGCGGGCAGGGGAGGAGGGACCTGGGCACAGCCCGAGTGAACCTTATGGGACCTGCCGCCCCAGGTGTGTGTGGGTTTGCACCTCGAGGTGGCTCACCTGTGGAAGAGCTGCTGAGCTACTTAGGGACTTAGCTCGTCGGTCTGATGCCAAAAGCAGTTTTCTACTGGTCCATGTTGTAACACGTGACCTGATTTCCTCCTTCCTAAGGCTGAATAATATTCCATTGTGTGCGTACACCGTGCCATGTTTTGTTTATCCATTCATTCCTTGGTGGACACGGGTTACTTTCATCTCTTGGCTATTGTGAATCTGAGAATGCAGATATCTCTTTGAGATTATGCTTTGAACTCTTTGGGGTATGGACCCAGAAGAAGGATTGCTGGATCGGATGGTCATTCTATTTTTAATTTTTTGAGGAATTACCATACTGTTTTCCATAGCAACCGCATCATTTTACATTGCCACCAGCAGGGCACAAGAATTCACATTTCCCCACTTTCTGACAACACATATTTCCTGGGGCCTTTTGATTTTGTTTTTGTGTTTTTGTTTTGTTTTTACAGTAAGCATCCTAATGGGAGTGAGGTGATGTCTCCCTCTCGTTTTGACTTGCATTTCTCTAAATATTAGTGATGTTGAGCATCTTTTCATATGTTTGTTGGCCATTTATTTTATCTTTGGAGAAATATCTGTTCAAGGCCTTTTTAAATTGAGTTATTTGTTCTTTTTGTTGTTGAGTTGTAGGAGATCTTTGCTATTCTGGAAATTAACCCACTATCAGTTACAGGATTTGCAAATATTTTCTCTCACTGCCTTTCCACACCCTTGGTTGTTTCCTTTGCTGCATAAAGGTTTTCGAGTTGGATGTAGTCTCATGTATCTGTTTTTGTTTGGTTGCTGGTGCTTTGGGTGTCATATCCAAGAAATCATTACCAAATCCAAAGTCATGAAGCGTTTCCTCTGTTTTCTTCTAGAAGGTTTATAGTTTTGGGTCTTATCGTTTTTATGTGATGTAAGGTAGGGGCCCAACTTCATGGAATTGATTTTTGTATATGCTACGAAGAAAGATAACATTAATTTTGTTCTATAGGTATGTCCAACTGACCCAATGCTGTTTATCAAGGAGATTATACTTTCTGCATTGTTCTGTCTGCCACCTTTATAATAAATCAAGTTTTCATATATGTAGGTATTTGTTTCTGTTTCTCAACTCTTTTTTGTTATTTTGGCCTATTTATCTAATATCTCCCCACTACCACAGTATCTTTTTTTAATGTTATTTTATTGTTTAAGGTATTACAAATAGTAGTACATATGTCTCCTTTTTTTCCCATGACTCCCCCCAGCTCCCTAGCCGCCCCCCTCTCCTGCACATGCCCTCACCACCCCCCCACCCCCGCAGTGTCTTGCGTCCATGGTTATGCTTATTTGCATGCATACAAGTCCTTTGGTTGATCTCTTACCTCCCCATCCCCACCCTCCCCAGCTTTCCCGCTATAGTTTGACAGTCTGTTCAATGCTTCTTTGCCTCTGTATCTATTTTTGTTCATCAGTTTATAATGTTTTTTATATTCCACAAATGAGTGAGATCATGTGGTATTTTTCTTTCACTGACTGGCTTATTTCACTTAGCATTATGTTCTCCAGTTCCACCCATGCTGTTGCAAATGGTAAGAATTCTTTCTTTTTCATGGCAGCGTAGTATTCCATTGTGTAGATGTACCACAGTTTTCTAATCCACTCATCTGCTCACAGTATCTTAATTATAGCAATTAATATCCATATCAGGTAGAGCAAGTGTTTCCACTTTCTCCTTTTTTTCAAGATTTTCTTGACTATTCCTGATTATTTGCATGTCTATATACATTTTAGGATCATCTTGTCAATGCATACACACACACAAAAAAAAATCTATTGGGGTTTTTCTTGGGATTAAATTGAATCCAGCAGTCAGTTTTGGGAGGGTTGACATTTTTATGATATTGGCCTTTTCAATATATGAATATATATGTTTTCCATATATTAAGTCCTCTTATACTTCCCTCAATAATCTAATAGGAACCTTAAAAACTTTCACTAGTTCTAGTCCTACCTAAATATTGAGTGATTGCATGCCATTTTAAATGCAGTTTTTAAAAATTTTTAATTGTTAGATATTCACATATAGAAATAGAATTGATTTTGTGTATTGAATTTATATACTCAAAACATTTTCTAAATTCTCTTATTTATTTCAGTTTATCAATAATTTTTAGAATTTTTCTATATGCATAATTCTGTTGTCTGAATAATAATCCTTATACTGTTATTTATTTTTCTTACCTTATTGCACTGGCTAGGTCTTCCAGTATAATATTGAATAGTAGTGTTGGTACTGGAATCCAAGTCTCTTTTTTGATCTGCAGGGGTCATTTTAACATTTCACCGTGAAATGTAATATATATTTTTTAATTATAGAGGTTTTTTGGGTTGTGTTTTATTTTGATTTTTGTAAATACCTCTTATCAAGTTAAAAAGTTTTCTTTTATTCCAAGTTTATGAAGACTTTCACTTTTTTAACCATAAATGGTTGCAAAGGTTTATCAAATATATTTTCTGCATCTACTGAGCCAGTAAGTGTTTTTCTTATTTATTCTGCTAGTATTGTGAATTACAGCGATTACTTTTCTAATATTAAATGAACCTTACGCTACTGAAATAGGCTCAACTTGGTTGTGATATATTATCCTTTTTTATATCTCAGGATTTGGCTTGTCAACCTTGTATTGCATCTTAGTATACATGAATCTGTAATTTTTCTTTCTTGTACAGACTTTGTCAGGTTTTGGTGTCAGGGTTTTGCTGTCTTTATAAATTGAGTTGAAAAGCATCTCATCTTTTCTATTTACTGAAGTGTTGATATCAAATTGGTTATTCAATCCTTCCTTAAATGTTTGAAGAACTTGCTAGTGAAGCTATCTGAACCTGGGTCTTCCATTTTGGAAAACTTTTTAATCACAGAGTAACATTTTTAAAAAGTAGACTTAGGACCATTTACATTTCTCAATTCTTCTAATGTCTGTTTTGGTAAGTTAAATTTTTCTAAAATTTTATCCATTACGTTTAAATTTATTGACACATACTTCTTTATAATATCTTCTTTTGTTATAACGCATTTAGGGTTTATAGTGATGTTCTTTTTTAAATTTAACACCTGGTACTGGTTATTTGTGCTTTTCCTTTTTTATTTGATTAATCTTACAAGGGAATTACATTAGTCATTTTAAAGAATTAGTTTTTGGCTTTATTGAATCTCTTTTACGTTTGTTTTCTATTTCATTAATTCGTGCTCTTAGCTTTATTTCTCACTACCTTCTATTTTGAGGGTGTAATTTACTGTTCTTTTTCTAACTTATTAAGTTTGGTACTTTAGATCACAGATTTTCAAACTTTCTCTTTTTTTCTAATGTGTAAAACTAAAGCTATGTAGCTCCCTCTAAGTATCACTTTAGCTACATTACACAAATTTTATATTACATTTCATTATCATTCAGTTAAAAACATGTTCTTACTTCCATTGTGGTGTATTCTTTTTATCTCTGGGGTATTAAGAAGTATATTTTGTTTAATTTACAAACATAGGGCAATTTTTCTACTTACTGTTTTGTTCTTGATGTCTAGCTTAATTGCATTACGGTCAGATAATTTATGTATGATTTCAATACCTTGAAATTTATTGAGACTTGTTTTATGACCCAGCACATAAATCCTTTTTATCCTGAATGCTTGAAAAGAATGTGTAATTAGTTGATTCCAACATTTTATATATATCCATTTAAGTAAAACTTGCTCTTCATGTCATTCAAATCTATTATATCCTTATAATTATTTGTCCATTTTATTGTAAACTTCAGAGATATAGTAAAAAATCTCCCTAATGACTACAGACTTATCTAATTTTTCTTGTAGTTCTGAAAATTGTTGCTCTATGTATTTTGAAGTTATCTTGTTTGTTGCATGAAAATTTAGAATTATTATATATATGACTTGTTTCTGAATTTAAACTAGTATTTTAAACTTTTAATCTCTAGGGATGCTCTGTTTCTCTTCAAATCGATCTTGTGTTCATGTAGCTAGACAAGCTTCTTTTGTTCCATGTTAGCATGCTTATCTTCTTCCAGGGAGAATTTGCATTTGCTTCTCCCATTGCCTGGAACATGTGCAATATGGTATCACCTTAATCCAATTCCAAAGAGATTGTTGAATTTTGGGGCATAGTCTTTGCCACCAAGTGCCTCCTCTGCCCAAGATGCCATTTTCTCTTTCTCTCCCATCTGCCTATCAAACCCCTAAATTATCTTTCAAGATCACGGTCCCTAGGAAGAAATAAACCCTGCTTCCCCATGTCATTCCCTCACTCTACACATACTTTCTCTCTGCTCTCACCGAACTGGATTTTAATTATCAGTTCACGTGTCTGCCTTCCCCAGTAGAGTGAGTGGTCTTTGCAGGTGGGCACCTTGTCCTCTTGATATCTTTCTCTTTCCAGCAGCCAGCACATAGTAGGTGCTCAAGAAAGCATGCGTTCAGTGCCGAATGAAGACGAGGAACTGTCCCCATTCTACAGAAAAGGAAATTAAGCTCGGGGAGTTGGGACAGCTTGCTCAAGGTCACACTGGGTCAGCCAGGCTCAAAGCCAGGTCTTCCGATGCCCAAGGCCAGCGCTGCTTACGCTGCTCAGGATCAGCAGCGCCCCTCGTAGAAAGCCAGCCCCCAGGAGCCGGTGGAGAGCCAGCGCCCCCACCAACCACCCCAGCTCTCTGCCCAGTGCTCTGGGCAGCCCTCCAGGGCCCCTCTCCCCCAGCCTCCCACCCTCCTCTCCCCCAGGAGGCTGACTCACGGGCATCCCAGCAGAGCTCCTGGACTCTGCTCCAGTTGGAGCTGGCCACCATCTACCCTCCGATCACCATGGCAGAGTTTGCTGAGATACAACACATCCCTCATCTCCAGAGCGGAGGGCTGAGTTTGGCCAAGAACCCCGGGAACGAATGCCCACCGTCCCGGAGGTGTCGCCCTCAGAAGGCGGTTTTGCTGCATGAAATGGCCTCCGCTTCCCAGGCGAGCCTCGGGTCCTGACAGGGAGCCGCTTAGGCAGTCAGAAAGCAGGCTTTGGTGGGGTTTCTCTCTCTCTCTCTCTTTTGCTTTTCTTGTCTTTTGTAACCTTCTGCTTCTGACTGCCAGTCTGTGTGTCTCTCTCACCTCCAGAGCTTTCTTTTCAACACTGGTCACTGGTGGAGTCGGCTCTGCCCTCTCCGCTTGTGCCTGGGGGAGAGCGGAGCCGCCTCCCTCTAATGAGGGGCCCTCCAGGCCCCACTGCCCTCATTTTTGATACCCGGGGAGAGGATGTGCAGGCAAGGGCCGCTCAGATCAGAAAGGCCCACTGTACAGACATCACAGCCGAGCTCAAAGCGTGCAGCCAGTAGAACACAGAACAAAAACATGTACGGCCGCGCTCGGTGCAGGGGAAACGTACTCGCCACTCCAGCAAGGTCAGTGGTGAGGAGAGAGAAAAAAAAAATTTTTTTTTTGAAAGGAATTGCTGAGGGGGGAAAAAAGAGAGAAACCTCAAAAAGGGGCCGAGGACTCGGAGTCGGGCCTGCTGGTTGGCTTCTGGAACATTTTCCTTGATATCTTCCCACCAAGCGCTATTTCTGCAGGACTTCAATACGTCGGAAAAGTTTATGCAACTGGTTAGGAGGAGGGTTAGAAGTTGTGAGTCACCATCATCAGCTCTGTGTGTGTTTGCTTTCAACACGGGCCTCCTGTGGGACCACATCAATGGAGCCTTTTTGGTGCGTTGGCATGTGCTGGCGCGGGGTGGGGTCGGGGCGCCTGGCCAACCTATTTCAAGCGAGTGTGAGGCGCTGGGCCTCCGTGGCTACTGAGAGCAGATCAAATGGACTGACATCGCCTAGTGCTCCGGAGGACTTCGGTGGCACGAATGCTACGTGCTGTGACTTTGGTCAAGTTTCATAAGCATTCTGAGCCTCAGTGTTTTTGCCTGTGAAATGGGTATAGTCTCATCTCCTTTACAGGATTGGTCTAAGGATTACGATGCCCAGCCTGCGCAGGGCAAAGGGGCTGCATACATAAATGTTACTCTTTAAAAAAACATTATTCATCTCTAATCACAAGAACGTTAAAACTCCATCAGACCTTGGGCTTCTGAGCTAATGGAATGGGCTCTTCTAAGCCTGTTTCCCAGGAGCTTTTTAATGAGACGGGCAGCCTTCCGTCTTAGGTGTTCTGCTAAATTCTGCTTTCTCACTTTTGTGGATTCTCCGTGGCAAATCTTTTCATCTGGCTTCCTCTTGTGACCACAGAGCTTTAGAGTTGTTTTTCATTGCCATCCGGGATGCAAACTTTAAACAATGCAATTTATTTGACCATCATTTTAACAAAAGTACTTGCAAGGTGGGGCTGCCACGTGCGTAATTATACAAAAGGGAAGGTTGGCCATGATTTACTGAGCACCTACTATGCACCAGCCCTGCCCTTTCCCCCTTCCCTCACCTGCTTTTGTATTCAGGGTATTTATTTCCTTCAAGCCTATCCCTAATGTACTTATTTATGGTTGGCCCTTGGTTGTCCTCTCCCCAACCAGACTAAGTCCAGGAGGACAGAGTACTTTTCACACACGGTTTTTTATTTTAGAATCCTTTTCGATGTTGTTGCAGAGAGAGGACAGAGTCGCTGTGTACCACACACCCCGTCTCTCCCATTGTTCCTTCTTACGTTACTTCCTACATTTGTCACAACCGAGGAAGCAACACTGATACGTTGCTATTAACGAAACTGCAGACTTTATCGGATTTCACTCATTTCCCCCCCAAAATGCCTTTCTTCTGTTCTAGGGTGCCATTCGGGATCCCATGTTGCTCTGAGCCATCGTGTGTCCCTGGTCGCGCCCCTGAGCTGTAACGGTCTTGTCTTCGGTGACCGTGACGGTTTTGAGGAGTGCTGACTGGTCATGTGCTTGGTAGAATGCCCCTCGGTATGGGTTCATCTGGTGTTTTTCTCCTGGTTAGACGGGGGTGGTGGTTTTTGGAATGAAGACCATAGAGGTAAAGTGTCCTCCTCACCATCATGTCGGGGACATACTACCATCGTGACTTATCGTGATGATGTTGACCTTGATCCCCCGGCCGAGGTAGCGTTTGCCAGTTTGCTTCTGTAAAGCTACCTTTCCCCCTGTGCCCACAGCTACTCTTTGAAAACAAGTCACTCAGTACAACAGTTATGGGCTGAATGTGTCCCCAAATTTATATGGTGACGCACTAATCCCAGGACCTCAGAATAGAACTGTATTTGGAGACAAAGTCTTTAAAGAGAAAATTAAGTTAAAATAAGGCCTTTAGGGGTGGCCCTGATCCCATATGACTGGTGTCCTTATAAAAAGAGGAAATTTGGGCATACTATGCATGCAGTTTCTACAGCAAAAAGACCAGATGAGGACACAGGGAGAAGGCAGCCATCAGAAGCCAAGGTGGGCGGTCTTACAAGAAACCAAACTTGCTGACACCTTGACCTTGGACTTGCGACCTCCAGAAATGTGATAAGATAAATGTCTGGCTTAAGCCACCCAGTCTGTGGCATTTTATGACGGCGGCCAGAGAAAATTCATAACAACCTGTGCTCTCTGACAGTAGAGTACCACCCATACAAATTACTGGGAGTTATTCTGTATGGGATTTTGTTTCTTCTCCCTCACCTAGTTTTGTTGGGGTTTTTTTTCCATCACTTTTTGTATCAGCATGGACTCATGGATATGTTCTTTATACCTTAGATCAGTGGTCGGCAAACTCATTAGTCAACAGAGCCAAATATCAACAGTACAATGATTGAAATTTCTTTTGAGAGCCAAATTTTTTAAACTTAAACTATATAGGTAGGTACATTGTTATTAACTTAATTAGGGTACTCCTAACGCTTAGGAAGAGCCACACTCAAGGGGCCAAAGAGCCGCATGTGGCTCGAGAGCCGCAGTTTGCCGACCATGGCCTTAGATTATAACCTAGTACTATTTATCTTGTTGCTCACATTGTCCCAGCGTTGGTCATTGTGGGCTCAGGTCGGCTGAAATTGTATAGGTAGAAATGGCAGAGCAGGGATTCAAATCTTGTCTGATTCAATAGCCACTAAGCTTTATGACCTACAATTTTGTATTATCTGCCTGACTGTTGTCTTTGTCTAGTATGGTAATCTGAAGATCCTTAAAAAAACAAGGTAACTCTTCATCTCTTTGTAGTGAGGCAGCCTAGCAGGATGAACAGAGCGTGGAGGATAGGATCAAACAGACCTGGATTAACTCTGGGCTCCATCCTTTGGTGTGACCTTGGGCAAGTTGACTTATCCTTCTCTGTGCCTCAGTTTCCTTGCCTGTAAATAGGTAGATAATAACCGTTCCTGCCTCATAAAATTGTTGTGAACCTGAAAAACAATATCTGCGACCTAAAGACTCTGCCTTTCCCCATCTAAAGCATTTGCTACCCACCATATACCTTATCCAAGAGATAAGCATTGTGACTCTCCTAGGTCGAAGGAAAGCTTTTGTTTCCTCGCTATTAGATGCAAGGAAAGAAGACACACTCTCAACAGGAAAAAAAATATTCAAGAGAGCGATCCTTGGCCTACCTAACTACAAAGGTTATGAACCTCTGTGGCAGTGCATCCCAACCTGTTAGCTGCGACAACTACAGGTGATGGGGTTATGTTAACACCTGCATATTTGCGTGGGCTCCAGGTACTCTGAATAAGTTGAATAAATACTACGTCTTCTACATATATTTCATACTGCCTTTCAAATTGTAGGCAGACGACATTGTGGTTCAGAAAATGTAATTCAAATAAAAATAGTAAGTGTAGAATTTGGGGCACAGCAGACACTTAATAGACAGTAGCTATTACTATTATGATTATGTTAAGTGGCAGGGTAATTAACTAGATGTATTTCTCAGAGTCCATTCTAGCCATGGATGTCTGATTCTGGCTCAACATGCAATTTCTGCTCAAATAACCAACTTTTGAAAAGTCTCTTAATAGTTCAAATTGCTTCATTTGGTAGAGTTTTTAAGAATTTGCTATGTGGAAAATCATTTCTTTGTTCTCTTTCAAACTTATCCTCTCATTCATTTTTCTTGTCTTATCTCATTGGTTGGAATCACCTGGATGATGTCAGATAGATACATGAAGCAGTGATAGGGACCATCTTTATATTGTTTCTGACTTTAAAGGGAAGCTTGTAATATTTCTACATTAGATATGAACATTTTGAGGTTCTAAGATGAGAGAGTTCCTTTGTATTTCTGGTTAGTTAAAGTATTTATTGAATTATTTATTTTTGCATGTACTGAGATGATCATATGGTTGTTCTATTTGAATCTGTTAATGTGTTGAATCACACACCTAGATTTTATAATATTAATTAAAAATATATTCCTAGGATACTCTTTAGGTCAAGTAAGGCTTACTACTTAGTCTTTATATATATATATATATATATATATATATATATATATATATATATATATATATGGCTGGATTTGATGTGCTAGTGTTATTTTTACTATACACAGCAATTATTTTCTTTTTATTATAATAAAAGTCTTCTTATAACCTTAATGAAGTATAATTGGTACATAATATTTAAAGTGAATTATAATTGGTACAGTCCATATTTAAAGTGAACAATTTGATAAGTCTTGACATATGTATACATCTGAGAATCATCATTATAATCTAGATCAGCGGTTCTCAACCTGTGGGTCGCGACCCCTTTGGGGGTTGAATGGCCCTTTCACAGGGGTCACCTAAGACCATCAGAAAACACATATATAATTACATATTGTTTTTGTGATTAATCACTATGCTTTAATTATGTTCAATTTGTAACAATGAAATTGGGGGTCACCACAACATGAGGAACTGTATTAAAGGGTCGCGGCATTAGGAAGGTTGAGAACCACTGAACTAGATGATAAATATACCCATCACCTCCAAAAGTTTTCTCGTGCTCATTCATATTTTATCCTTTCCCCCTCTCTACCCTCTTCCCTGGCCCCATCCCCAAGCACTTGATGACTTGATTTCTGCACATTAGTTTGCATCTTCCCCCACCCCCCACCTCCGCTCCACCCTTGCAGCTCCGCCTAACATGGGGAAAATGCTGGCAGGTCACACTGACCTGGACTCCCCGGGACAAGCTGCTCTGACCCCCAAGCAAAGCCAAGCAGGTCTGAGGTCTTGGGACGGGGTGGACATCAGTTATATCTAGGGAAGCAGTGTTTCCCCTTCCTAGAATTATTCATTCACTCACTTACAATGAAGGGAGCATGAATGCCATACTGGGCGCTCTGCTGGGCATGGGGACCTAAGAAGAATAAGAAGGGTCTCAGTAGTTCGCTAGGGAAGACAAACAGGTAAACAATCTTCTTGCAGTGCAGGATGAGGGCAAGGAGGACCGCTCAACGGACCTCTTAGGGAAAAGGAGTCTACAAGCTATGCAGGGTGGGGGGCTTTCTGTTAGCGTTAGATTGGAGCAGCAAGCTTAGGGGCTTCTCTTTAAGGCCATCCAGCTTGCCACCTCTTAGACTGCTTGGCTAGAGGGGGTGCGGAAGTATATGTATGACCAGGTAGGCAACACTTGGCCGCCTGTGCTAAGGCAAAGGGTGAATGTAGGATGTCAACAAACTCCATGGTAAGATTTGGAAGCCATGGTCACAGCAGCATTACTCACCATAGCTAAACGTGGGAGTAACCCAAATGTCCACCAATAGATGGACGGATGACGTGCGGTACGTACATACAATAGAATGTTATTCAGCCTTCAAAAGGAAGGAAATCCTGGTCCATGGCACAAAGTGAATGAACCTTGAAGACACGCTCGGTGAAAGGAGGCAGTCATAAAAGGACAAATACTGTATGATCCCACTTACATGCGGTCCCTAAGCAGTCAGATTTGGAGACAGGAAGTAGAACAGTGGTTGTCAGAAGCGGGGGGGGGGGGGTGGAGTGGGGGGAGAGCGTTATCCTTTAATGGGGATCAGAGTTTCCACTTTCCAAGATGACAACCGTTCTGTAGATGGATGGTGGTGATGGTTGCAAAACAATATGAATATACTGAATACCAGTGAACCGTGCACTTAAAGTAATTAAGATGATAAATTTTATGTGTATCATACCACAATTTTTAAAAAATGAATCAGAAAAAAAGAAATGCAATAAATAAGTAAATAGAAAAAAAGAAAGAAAAAAGAAATGCAACAGATAATTCTGCTGTGTTTAATGGAGAGCTGAGCCAACTCTTCTTTTAAAAATGTTTTTATTGATTTCAGAGAGGAAGGGAGAGGGAGAGAGAGAGAAACATCAGTGATGAGAGGGAATCATCCCTTGGCTGCCTCCTGCACACCCCCTACTGGGGATCAAGCTCCCAACTCAGGCATATGCCCTGACCAGGAATCCAACCATGACCTCCTGATTTGGTCAATGCTCAACCACTGAGCCACACCAGCCAGGTTGAGCCAACTCTTCGAGGAGGAAGAAAAGTAATCTAGGCAGAGGGATTCGCCGATGCAAAGGTGGGGAGTCAGGTGTGGCCCCGTGACAGGTGGAGTGTACTCGCTGGAGCCCACTGGAGCGCAGGGGTGTTTCCGGCAGGGAGTGGGGTTGGGTGCGGTTGGCGGGTGACTCCTGGCCCCGTTCCCCTGTCCATCTGTGCTGCTCTAAGACTCTAACTGTGTCAGCCTGCGGTGGGCTGAGGATGTCACAGAAACCCTGTCACTCTTCCCAGAGTCAGTCCTTCCCATTCCCACCCCACCATCAAAGCGAGCCTCCCCCTCACAGGAACCCTTTGTTTATTTCCCTGATTTCCTGGCGACCTACTTTCTCGTCCCGGCTCTTTATTCCTGCTCTCCCAACAACTCCTTCATTTCACTCCTGCTGTGTTGGAAGGAAAAGACGCTGACCTTCCAGCCAGATGGTGGCCCTTGAGCCACTCTGGGCTCCTCACGCTGGTGGGAGCCTGGCCAGGCCTGTGCTCCCCTCCCCGTGTGGCTGCCGGAGGTCCCCCAGGACCTGTGGGCGCTGGCGTCCCTTTGTTCTTCCAGCCCCAGCAGCAGGTTCTCTCCCCAGGCTGGAGGCATCAGCCCCAAGGTGTACACTCTCTCCTCACCCCTTTTTAACAACAACAAAATAATCTCAATTTTTTCTAATTATAAGCAATGCACACATGGTCAGTGTAGAAATTTGATTAATAGAGAACATTAAAAAATGAAATTAAAAATGACTCATCATGCCCCACCCAAAGAGGAGAACCATTAGTATTTTATGTATATTCTCTTCTCTTGCCATCCGCTTACATCTAAGTTACATGGGAATGTATTTTATTATTCATATATATGCATACAACTACATACCACACATTATGATATAAGTAATAATAAATATTAAATAATATATTTATCCATTAACAGTATATTAGACACATCTCTCCTGGCCATGAACCACTCTTCTGCAACATCCCTTTAAATGACTATATCCTAACCCATCACATGGGCCACGGGGAGGAAACTCAAGGGGGATTGGTGACTGACGGCACCTCAATAGAGAGTAAGCCTGTGTCCGCAGGATGTCCCCCTCTGCGTCTCTCAGTAGGCAGCTCACAGTGTTTCTCAGACCAGGGGATGTGATTGGCCCAGAGAAGAGTTCAGGCGGCGTCAGGGACTGTGTTCAGGTCCAGCCTGGTGTCTGAGCCTTAGCATCCTGTGCCTACCTCATCATGCCAGCTGGGCTTCTGGCCTCCACAGATGGACTGCGAAGCCTTCACCTTCTCCCAGGGACCCCTAGGGCTCTGCATTTTGGCAAGAAGACGTCATAGGGACCACAGGTAGGAGTGATCTATGACATAAAAAGACTAGGATAAAATGTGAATCATGGCACCAAGCTACCCGAGGGGAAAAGAAATAGGAACCAGAATAGATGTGTGAAGATCTGTCTCCCAGGCTCTTGAGGGCTCCATGTCTGGATACCATTATGGTTACTATCAAGACCATTTGTTAGCCACCAAAGTGGGGGTGACTCGGAGGATAAAGGTGGTTCTGAGGTCAAGTTTTTCGTGGATTATCCAAACTGGCGATCATAGGAACAGCTTGTCAGGAGACCAGGCCCATCCCTCCCTGCAGGACAGGTGTGCCTCCCACCAGTACCATGTGCCATGATCCGTCCTTCTGGTATGACTATGACTGGTAATGACTCTGATACTTCGATTTCTCCTATATCCCTACTGTCATTGACTTCTCCAACCCCCACATCCCAAATAAGCTTATTTGCTATTCCCTGCCAGCTCTCTCTGTCAGAAGTTTATTGTGTGGCTCTTAATTTTCAGCAGTAGCTAAGAAAACCCTATATCTCACCTGGTCTCTGTCTGCATTCCATCCCAGTGCGGCCATCGCGGTTCTCATGGTCCCCCATTTAATGGTCAAATTCTCTCTACCCTTTTCCCACCCTCTGCTCCCACATTTCCATCTTTATGAGTGGAAGTGGGAGAGCTAAATTCCTTTCTGGGTTGTCCTTCCCCTCACCAGAGATATGTCGGAAAGGTATTTGATTATGAAACTGAACTCTGGCTCCCGGAACCATACCCCCCTTGCCTTTAGTCTAGACATAAGGAACGAGTCTAATTCCCCGTCCACATGACTGCTTCCCAAATGTTGGAACCCAGCATTTATGTATCTCCTAGGCTTCCCTTTCCTCAGCCAAGTAGCCCTAACATCTTTAGCCATTCTGCATTTGAGTAGTTTCCAATCCTTTCACCATCCCGGTTGACATCCTCCAAATGTGCTCCAGTTTCTCCACGCCCCCCCCCCCCCCCGCCCCGCTCCAGTGTTTCCCAGAACTGAAGGTGGGGCCCTCAGATGTGGCCGGCCCGCACTGCGCGGGATTTGCTGCCTTGGATGCCGTCAGAGATTGCCTTTGCTCTTTGGCAACCACATCAGACTGTTGCCTTGTATTGATTTGCAGGCAACTAGAACTCCACAGCATTTTTTTCTCTAAACGTGTGTTCTTGTTAAGCCATTCTGTACTTGGATGGTGGGTCTGTGGATCCCAAGCACATGATCATACATTCGTCCATCCAAGAGCTCCTTCTGAGGCCGTTCAAGCCCTGTCCTGGTCTGTGGAGGTTACTCAGAGTCTCAAGGTGGCCGCCCAGCTGTCCCTCTGGCTCTGGGTGGACAGCCAGTTGGATCCACATGCTTTCTAGAGCTCAGTCCAAGTCCTTGATAAAAATGTTGAATAGAACCGAACCAATGGCACAGTCCTGGGCTACTAGAAATCTTTCTTGGGTCAGAGGTTACACATTGCGAAATGCAGCCTGCAGATGTGTTTGGTCTGTAGAGTGTTTTCTTTTGCTTAACTTTGAATCGGTGGCCAACATCTGGATTCCTAGCTCCTCCTGAGATATTAAAGATATCTCAACAATCCAACATGGCGACAGCCAGCTAGTGTGGCCAAAGCAGCTGTGTGTAGTTGTGTAGGTTGAGGACTACACGTCCCACCTGGATACGTAGAGTGACCACAGCCATTAGGCATGACACATGCTCTCCGTTTTGTCTCTGTCCCCATGACTCCCTAATATTAAGCCCCCAGCCCACTCCTACTTGTTGATGCAATACCTGTCTCACTCCCTAAGGCATCAAGTTAGCAGCCCCTACTCCCTAGTTATCGGCATCTTTTGGGTATGACCTGTCAGCTAGTTATAAGTTCACCTAACCATACTGTCTCCAGGTCACATAGTCTCCCCCTGGATTTGAAGAGAGAACTGGCCAAATGCTATATAAAACTCAGTTATCAGGGCTCACTGCATCTCCTGGATGTACCGGATTAGGACTGTGGAAGATGAAATTGAGATTAGCTTGGCCTGTCTTGGTCTCGGGAACCTATTCTGACTCTTAGCCATCACAATTTACCTTTGTAAGAGCACCCCAGCTGTCCTTTGAAACATCGATTTTAGGACTTAAGCTGGAATTGGTCATCAGTCCATCTGGCAAGCATACAGAAGACACCATCTTCTCCTTTACAATAACTAGAGGTGCATCTTTAATTTTCAGGTACTTTTGTTTGCCCTCCTGAGGTCTGGTTAGCATCCTTTTCACAAATCCTCGGGGATCTCTGGAGTATCACCATCCAAGCCAGGAGATTCCACCCATCTGGAGTCAGCCACTGTTCCAAGAAGGGCTTTGGTTCCTTTTTACCAATGTCTGTTCTACTCTCTTCAGTCTGATTATCCTCGTCCCAGACAGGAAGCCCAGACAGAGAAGCAAGAGGCGACAAGGACCTTCACTGCCCTTTTCCGTCAGAAGCACTAGACCAGTGATGGCGAACCTATGACACGCATGTCAGAGGTGACACGTAAACTCATTTTTTTGGTTGATTTTTCTTTGTTAAATGGCATTTAAATATATAAAATAAATATCAAAAATATAAATCTTTGTTTTACTATGGTTGCAAATATCAAAACATTTCTATATGTGACACGGCACCAGAGTTAAGTTAGGGTTTTGCAAAATGCTGACACGCCGAGTTCAAAAGGTTCGCCATCACTGCACTATACCATTCAACTCAGAAAGCAGGTCTGCCCCTTTCTTGATCATCTCCTTGTCTTGACTATCACTTCAAAAAAAGGAAAGCCCTTTATGTTGTAGCAGCAACGGCGCGATGTCCACCAACAACATATGCCTTGCCTTTCAGAGTGTAGGGTTCTATCTGGCGAGGGCTGTCCTGCCAGGGACTGCATTTCAGCCCCCTTTGCACCTAAGGGTGCCCTGTGCCTAGGGCTTCCCAATGGAACCTGGAAGGAGTGAAGAGCATCACTTATGGGCTAAAGAGATTAGGATGTGAGAGGTCTTTTTCACCTCTACTTTCCCCACCTCCACATGCTGTCAGCAGAGAGCTCTGAGACCCTGGGGGCAGATAAAGGCACAAGGAGGAAAGAGCATGAATCCATGAGTCCATGAGTCCATGAGTCCACGAATCCATGAATCCATGAATCTATGAATCCATGAATCCATGAATTCCTGCCTCGCATGTGAAAGGCCACCTGCAGATCAGGGCACCTCAGTGAGCCGGCCCATGACTGAGAAGCCAGGGCAGCACCTGAATTATGTAGCGCCACTGAAACGTTGCTCTTTATTGGTTTCAGTGGCCAGCCTTGCCCTCAGACACTCGTCCTAAGTATTTTTCGGGGGTCTCAGCTGGCGGAAATTATGTTTCAAATTCAAGGCTCCTTGGGTATCTTTGTACTTGTGAACTTCTTTCCATCATTTGTTGTGTGTCCTTTTAGAACCTCAGCTCTCTTGACAGCCCCTTTGCAGCCCGACCCTTCAGGGCATACCCCCTTTGCCTCTTCACTGGGACCATCTGGAATTGCACCGTAAGAGCTACATTTGTATGTGCTTCCATCTCTACTGTGGAATTGGTATAAGACTCCAGAACTGTGTGCCTGGGCTCCCTCCCCGACATCACCTGGCCTCTAGGAGCCTCTCAGGTGTATGAATTATACCAGAGACTGTATATTAGTTAGGCTAGCTCTCAATGCTAAATAACCCCCATGACGTACAATAGCTCAAGCAAATAGATGTTTATTCTTTACTTACATAAAGTCAACACTGGTTTGCCTAACTGGGGACAGGCCTTCCTTGATTTGGGGAACCCAATCTTCTCCTCTCTTAGCACTGTGCCACCTTCAACACCTGGCTTCCCCATGTTTCTGTGGCCAGACTTGGTGTTCCCTGCTTCTGCCACGCCCACAAGAGCCTGGGAAATGTTGTCTAACTGTGGGCCCAGGGACTAAAGAATTAGTAAGCTGCTAGTCAATCTCTGCCTCAGAGTGTAAGTTTCATTCTACTCTGAAAACCGCGTGGTAGCTACAGGCTCATGGTTTTCTTTATTCGGTCACGCAGAATGTATGTGTTGAGCACTCTCTGTGTGCTAAAATATTTAAGATATGAGGGGTGTTCTGGGACCCCCTCCTTCCTCAGAAGCGTGCATGGTGCTCCTCTGTGTGCATGGTGTTCACCCTAAGGACCGCCCCCTCCCCACCCAACCTCCCCGCCCCCCCCCCCCCCCC
>NW_005871148.1:2380521-2384438 GCF_000147115.1 Myotis lucifugus | reverse complement strand
TTTCAACTTCCAAACCACCATGGACTCTTTCCCCCTCAGTTTCCTGTTATAAGTTATAAGGAACGCAGTGATGAGCAGAGAGACACCACCTTCAAAATCATCCCATCAGATAGGCGGGCACATATGTTTATTCCCATCTGAAAGCTGAGTCCAATGGCCTGCCTGCGGTTACCCCTCTAGCCACCGGCAGACAAGAGCTGGGCTGCAGTTCTCCTGACTCAGGTCTTCCCTGCACTGCGGTGACCATGAGCGGCACCTACCTGCCTTTGCTTTCCTGCTCCCTGCTCATTGGTGCGAATTACTCCAAGCCTGCGGGCCTGGCATCGGAAAGAAGCTAAACTCTGGGGAGGAAACACGTTAAGAAATGTGGGAACCTAGATTTCGTTCTCGGTTCGGCGTTAGGTTGGTAGGCTTGCGCTACCCTGACTTCTCTGCTTCACGGTGGTGGAGGCCAGTGGTGAATGGGGAGTCCCCATCTAGGGCCTCCCGCGTGGTAATCGCACCTCAGGGTTTGGCCCCAAAGCTGGGCTGTTCCAGTCTGGTGAATTTCCCCGCCCAGACATCCACGCTGCGGATTCACTGGCGTCCTTCTGAACAAAGGCCCAAACATTTGGTCTGGGCTTTGTTTCTCAAGTTACCACTTACCTCATGAGCCTTGGTTCTGCTGCTGAGTAACAGGGATGCGGGAAGGACGCCATCTACCATGGTCCCTGCCACAAGGTAGCCCCTGCCAGGTTTCCCCGGGGCCCATGACAATGCCAGCCACACACACAGGCCTGCCCGGGAGCCAGCCGTGGGAGACCGTTCTCAGCTGATCCAGGGCGGAGAGACGGCTGTGTGTCGTCATAAAATGGCCCCAGACGAGGACAGATGGGGCCAATGCGTTTGGAAGAGGTGAGGCTCTGCAACTCACCAGCCGTGTGTCAGTTTTTTCACCTGTGAAATGGGGATAAAGAACCTGCCACGCAGGGTGGTTGTGACGATTAAACGTGCTTAGAACAGAGACAAGCACGGTGTAAATGCTCAATAAACAGGGGGGTGGGTTAAGAGCCATCTCTCTCTATGGAGCCCGCCCCCGCCTTCCCTTTCCCCTCCCTGCTCCCCCCAGGTGCATTCTCCCTGTCTCTTTCTCCCCTAAGCTCCAGGCGCCTTCTTTTGCCTCTGTAACTTGTTTCCTGAGCCCGTTTCTTCTGTGGCTCACTTCTTCTACCTCTGTGACTTCTAAATAAACTTTCTCTTAGAGGAAAAAAATTAAAAAAGAGCTATCTCAAGGGCAAGGGCTGGACTTCATGGCCTCCCAAGATCCTTCCAGGCCAGGTGAGCTGTGCCCTATCTTCTACCAGACAGTTGCAGCGAGGCCTCCCCACACCCCCTCCCCTGGTCACCTTGTGCCCGTTGTACGTGGATTCCCCACCTGCTGATGTGCAGCAGGAAGGCGCTGGACCCTGGGACCCCTCGGGCGCTACAGAGCTCTGCGCAGCCAGCTCCCGTGGCTTCCCGTGCTCTCGGTCAAATACTAGGTTCTTGAGAAAGAAAAACAGACAGTCCCCAAAGAGGAGGAAACAACAAAAAGGGACCTGCTTCTTGTCCGAGAGACCCCGGCTGCAGGGGCCGGGCTCCCGGCGAAGCCCCATCTTCCCGTCTATTATTCATAGCGGTTTCATCTCTGCCGAAAGAAGGGACGAGAGAGGAGAAGAGAGAGCTGCGCCCTCACTCCCTCGAAAAGAAAGGCATCCAGCTTTCAAACCGCTCAGACTTATTTCTCTTTCAAAAGGCAACTTCAGAAACCTGTCTCCCCCTCCATCAAAGAGCCGAGCTGTTTGAAGCCACCCCCTCCCCGCGCCTACCTGCTGATTATTCAGGAAAATATTATATTGACATGACTCTTTAGGACATAAAGGCTTTGCAGCGCTTGGGTACAACCCGGCGACTATCTTGAACTCACACATGATTAAAAATTTAGATGGCCAACTTTGAAACAATCACATGCATTAGAGGCTCCTTAATGAGCCGCTCTCGCAACTGCGGGCCTTGCAAACTTCAGAAAAGTGCTTCTGTGGAAATTCCGTGGTCTTTGATCTGGGGAAGTCGCAGTGGGGTGGATGTATTTCAAGTTTATTTTTTTGGCATCCTGGTCCTCCCGAAATATTGGGAGATATCTTTCTTAGCAAGCTGGGGGAGAAAACAATGGTGCCGACTCTTTCATTTATCGGCAATCTGACAGGAGTGCAGTTTATTAACTTGAAAAGAGGCAGGGACGTTATCTGAAGCTCAGAGAGCCGGGCGGCGAGTGCCTCCCTTTTGTACCAGTGGGAGTTGGCGACATTTTGAACCGGCTCACCATTAAATGCCTTCCCGAGTGGTGGGAAAGCCTTTAGAAAGAAAGCCGGTGCATTTATGATGTAAATTCGTTATTTTGACAGTCTTTGAAATCTGTCATATTCACATCCAATTTAATGCCTTGCACACACACAAAAAATAGACAGTCCCCTTTCTTTTAAAACACTTTAAAGGTTTTCAAAGCCATTTTCATGTAGCAAACTATTGTTGTACCTAATATATCCTGAAAGTATTTTAGCAAAGGAACTTATAGGATTCTGTGTTAAGTCATGTTGAGTTTTTAAAACATGCCAGTCTTCAAACGAGCTTGGACCAGGATTGCTCTTTTTGGTGTGTGAAGAGCTGTTCTCGGTTTCCATGTACACAATTAGCCAGCACGCATGCACGCACCGCATTAGGCAATCGTTTGTGTGCCCACATATGTTGTCCTATATTGGGGGCGACTGAATGTTCTAGACCATTGGCGACAGAGCTCTCCTATCGGCTCTCCAGACCCTAGCTGAAACCCTGGAGCAGCGATTCTCAACCAGGGGTGATTTGGGCCCCCAAGGAAAATGGAGTCACATCTAGAGACCTTTGTCGTGGTCGCAGCTGGGAGAGAGGTGTTCTGGCATCTTGGCAGTAGAGGCCAGGGTTGCTGCTGGACATCTCAGGATGCACAGGCCTGCCTCTCACAGCCAAGAGCCACCCCAAGTGTCCATAACTGTGAGGTGGAGACGCGCTGCCCCGGAGGAGACAGTGAAGGGCTCCCCCTGCAGGTCTGTCTGTGTTAGGCACCCGCCCTATGCACTAAGCTAGTGGTTGCCAAACTTGCCAAGGGTGAGGACACCTGGGCTGCTCTTGGTGCTTTTTGACAAATAGAGATTCGCAGACTGCACGCCACACCCACTGAAACAGGTCCTCCGGGGAGAGTGTGGGAATCGGTATCATTCAGGTGTCCCCCAGGAATTCTCATGCCGTTAGTCCACAGGTGGGCACCTAGGGCTAACCCACAGGCATCTTTTCGGAGAGCCTCTACCTTGAGCAGAATTACGAACTTTTACTTTGTACACAATTGTCATTGGCCTGCCTACTGCTTCCCTAGCTTGGGACGTATTGACAGTAGGGTGGCTGACAGCGATGGGAGTCCTGACAACAGCAAAGAGTGACAATGTTCAGTAAAAAGGGAGGAGTCAGAAAGTCTACTTAAAAAGGAAAAGAAAAGGCAGGTACAAATTCCCCAAGCATGTGCTCTGGGGCTAACATCTTCCTTAGGGAGAGTTGGGTGGGCGGGCAAGTGAACTATTAAAACACCGGCTAGTGGTGAGCCCTATCAGAGGGTGATGGAGTGGCCGGGGGGCTCCTTGGTTTTCAAGGTCAGGATAGGTCTGTTTCAGCTGAGATCTGAACAAGAAGAAACCAGCCACAGGGAAATAACATTCCAGGCCCACAGCACATCTAGTGCAAAGGCCCTGGGGCAGGAATGAGCTTGGGGCCTTACAAGGGAGGGAACGAAGGCCAGAGAGGCAGGGCTGTGGTGGCCCGGAGGTTAGCGTGGTGTGACATGAGGTCAGGGTATCAGCAGAAGGTGCTTCCTA
>NW_005871148.1:2377796-2380274 GCF_000147115.1 Myotis lucifugus | reverse complement strand
GGGGGGGGGGGGGGGGGGAGATCAACCAAAGGACTTGTATGCATGCATATAAAGCATAACCCATGGACACAGTCAGTGGGGGGCGGGGGGTGAGGGCATGTGCAGGGGGGTGGGAATGAGCAGGGAGAGGTTAATGGGGGAGAAAGGATTCATATGTAATACTTTAAACAATAAAGAATTTTAAAAAAGAAAAAATAAACTAAGTAATACTGTTCAGAGAAAAAAAAAAGATAGCGACATGATCTGATTATGTGTTAATAGGACCAGCTTGCCAGCAGATAGAGCCTGGATTGCAGGGGGCAAGCGTGAGAGAAGGGAGGTCAGCAAGGGAGGCGGGCCATTCGGTGGGCTCTGGAGGTGCAGGTGGGAAAAAGTGGGTGGATCGGACAGGTTGTCAGAACTTGCTAATGGATTAGATGTGGTTGGTGAGCAAAAGAGAGGAATCCGAGACAAGCTCCTAGACTTTGCCTTGAGCAAATTAGTTTTGGGAGGGCCTCCTGCAGAGATGGGGTGGGCTGGGGGGGGTGTGGGTGGCATCGGGGGCTCAGTTTTGTGAAGTTTGAGGTGCTCCTTGGACATCCACGTGGAGATGTCAGTTGACAGGGGAAAATGCCTGGAGTTCCAGAGAGAGGTCACAACACACGGGCAGCCGCTGACATTCAGAGGGTACTCGGGGCTGGACGAGAGAGGGGGACCAGCATGGATGGTGGAACGAAGGAAGGGAGCAGCAGAGGCAAAGGAGCAGAGAGGAGGGAAACCAGGCCAGGGGCAGAAGAAGATACTTGCAAGTGGCAGAGGATAGTCAGCGATGGCCCCGGTGTGGTCAACCGCGAGAAACGTGCACCGTGCACCGAGAGCTGGGCCTGCTCCTCCCAGGGGAGCTTTTGTGTAGGGCAAGCATGTCAAACCCAAAGGCTCACTCGGGCCAAATAAACAAGGCATGCGGCCTGTGGGCCCTGAGTTTGACATGCTTGGTGTAGGGGGATAATGAAGATACTTAGCAACTGATGAGACTGGCCAATCAGAGCAGACACAGGCCTTAGCACCAGGTGCCGGGTCCCTGAGACCCTCTGCTGGGCCAGACATGCATCTTCGGTGTCTGAACTGTGCGAACGTCCAGGAGGTCCTGGGAAAGGGCGGGCTGTCGGGGCAGCAGATGGCACGCGGGGGCTAGAGGCTGTGGCTGTGGCCCCCAGCAGCTCACTATTGTCACCACCGGTCCTAGCACAACCCGCCAGACCACAGCCCTGCCTCTGTGCTGTTCGCCGTGATCAGCTGGTTCCAGGACCGTGTTGTTAAGAGTCTGGCCTTGAGCACCTGCATTAGAACAGCCCCTGGGGTCTTATTAGAAACCCAGGGCAGTGAATCCCACTGAGATCGTGCAAATAAGACTTGGCGGCAAAGAACCCAGAATCCGCCTCTGACAGGCTCTCCAGGTGCGAGCGCATCTGAGACACTGAGGACCCCACGTGGGAGGAAAATCCTATGGGATCGAAGGACTTTTCGGAATTTGATGGTGGGCGCACTCCCAGTGTCTGGCTGGGCACCCCCGTCTGTGGGATGGGGATAAGAGGGTAGGAGACTGGTGTTTGGGTTCACTTACCAGTGGTTCTCAACCTTCTGGCCCTTTAAATACAGTTCCTCATGTTGTGACCCAACCATAAAATTATTTTCGTTGCTACTTCATAACTGTCATGTTGCTACTGTTATGAATCGTAATGTAAATATCTGATATGCAGGATGGTCTTAGGCGAGCCCTGTGAAAGGGTCGTTCGACCGCCAAAGGGGTCGCGACCCACAGGTTGAGAACCGCTGACTTAGACTGAATCAGAACTTCACATTTTCAACGTGTCTTCCATCCAAACAGACCGTCTCAGGTTCACTAATCCCCTTGACCGAGTGGGTTTTAGCTGGATCTGCACTTCTTTATCAGTTCGCACGGCATTTTCATCTCGCGTGGAGGTCTTCCTGCAGTCCTACTTCAAAGTGGCCGAGCCAAGGAGGCCGGGAGAGTTTCAGGGAGTGTTTACAGATGCCTTATCTCGGACGGAGTGGGAAGGGAGAGTGGGGGCGGGGGGAGGGTGTCGGGTGAAGGAGCATGCTCCTCCTAAGCAGTTCAGAGCCAGCCTAATCTGCGGAGGCGATCAAACAGTAAGTAGCTTAAAAGATCTCTCCTACAAAGAGGGAAATTAAGTTTTCTGGCGTGTCAGTCACCCAGGATCTAGGCTGGTGTTTCCTAATACATAGAACCGTCCTTCCCGGGATGCTAATTACAGGATTCAGGAACCAGATGTGTGAGGGGGTGCAAACAACACACACACACACACACACACGCACACACGCACATCGTCCCATGTGTGGGTGTTCATGTAGGTGAGAATGAAATAACACACACACACACACACACACACACATGCACACACTGCACGGCGTCCCAATGTGTGTGTGGCTATTCACGTAGGTGAAAATTGAAAATGC
>NW_005871148.1:2363878-2376635 GCF_000147115.1 Myotis lucifugus | reverse complement strand
TAGTGCACGTCGGATTCCAGAATCCCAGCTTCTTCTGGCCTTTCAGTGCTCGTTCCGGGTGGGTGTGCTATGGAGGATGAATCACCCCAGGGTCTCTGGTGCAGAGAAGGCTTGGGCTGCCGGCAAGTGCTGTTGGGAGCTGGGACCTTGGAGAGTCTGTGAGCTCCTAGCACCTTGGGAGCTTCCTGAGAGGCAGGTTAGGGTGGGGCAAGCAGCAGGGACCCACAGGCAGCAGCCAGCATGGGCTGGGGTGCTGGCTGGGGCCTCCCTCTCTCCCCAAACTCCTTTCTCTCTCTCCCTTCTCTTCCCTTCCCTTCCCTTCCCTTCCCTTCCCTTCCCTTACCTTCCCTTCCCTTCCCTTCCCTTCCCTTCCCTTCCCTTCCCTTCCCTTCCCTTCCCTTCCCTTCCCTTCTCTTCTCTTCTCTCTCTCTCTCTCTCTCTCTCTCTCTCTCTCTCTCTCCCCCTCCCTGGAAGTTGCCTCTGTGTAAAGTGGGGGTGTGATAGCACCTACCTCAGAGGCTGTCTGAGGATGAGACCGGAGCTGAGGTGTGTGTATGTGTGAAGGGCTTAGAAGGGTGCCCGGCGTGGTAAGTTCTACACGACTGTCAGCTGTCATTTTCTGCCCCTGGGATCGTGGGCCTGTGTGAGGAGTTTCATCACCTTCCAAACCGGCTCAGGGGCCCGAGTCAGGGCTGATCAGGGCCGTCTCACTCTGAGACGGGCACCTTTGAGGGTTTGTCTGTCCAGAGGGCCTTGACTCTGGGGTCCATGCTGACCCCTCTGGACGTGCCTGTAACGGCCTTATCATCAGGTTACGTGCAGGTAGAATGCGCCCCATCCCCGCTGGCTTCGCAGGGTCTGCCCATCCTCTGCGCCAGCCGCCTCCGGCCTCGCCAAAGCGGCAGCACCAGGCTGGGCCTTCCCTGGTGGCTCCAGAATCTCCTCCCGGCACAGGTGACCTGGCCTCCTCCCTGTTACTCCTGACAGGTCTCCCGGCTTCCACGCGGCCCCCAGCACTCCCCACCCCCCCACCAGCAGCCAGAGCACCTGCTGAGAGCATTCAGAGGAGCCCTCCCAAGCCACCTCATCCGAAGGGCCCCTCCCCCGCCTCATCCTCCTCTCTTTACTCTGAATTCAACACCCTCTGCACCGATCTCATCTATACGGTAAACACCTCCTCACCTGATGCGCCCCGTGTCCCCAGGGGCCCAGGACAGGACAGGCACGTGCTGGCATATGTACATGTGTTTCATTTTGTTCTGTTAATCCTCACCTGAGGATGTTTTTCCATTGATTTTTAGAGAGAGTGGAAGGGAGGGGGAGAGACACAGAGAAAGAAACATCCATGTGAGAGAGACATCGATTGGTTGCCTCCGCAAGTGCCCCGACCAGGGCCCGGGATCAAGCCTGCAACCCAGGTACATGCCCTTGACCGGAATTGAACCTGGGACCCTTCAGTCCTCGGGCTGACGCTCTATCCACTGAGCCAAACCAGCTAGGGCTGTACATGTACATAGTTTAATCTCGAGATAAAACGCTGGCCCTGGAGCTCCCGCGATGGGATGGGGCACCGGCCTGTCTCAGTGGTTTGAGGCAGGAGGTCTGGAAGCACCGGGCCTGGGGCGCGCGCTCAGTACGTGGTAACTGCTCGGTGGTCCCAATTGCTGTGGTTTTCAAGGGGGTGGGGAGGCAGATGGTCCGAACACATCCCTTCAATCCCCTCCCCCCACAAATGCCAGTGATCATTCCCGTAGCCTCTACCGACCTTCAGGAGTTCTGAATTAACCCTTTGTACGCCACAAGCATCTGTAGGCGCAAGCGGCGGACCTTCCCCGCACGCCATGCGCGTCTATAACAAAAAGTGTTTTCCCTAAGTGGCAGCCCTGACCAACTTTAAAATCATTTTTTGTGAGAATTTTCAGCTGAAAATATTCAACAACACCCGAATTGTGAGTAATATATTTATTTTATAATATTCATTGAAAATTGATTTTTTTAAAATTCAATTCAAAATATCGTGGCGTGTGGGCATGGATGGTTCCCGTTTTGGACGCGTGGCAGTTACCTGGTTAAACAGAAACATTTTCCTGGAAGGGGTAGCGCCTGTTTGCTCACACCCACCTCCATCGAAGGGAGTTTGCAGGGAAAGTGCACACAAGCTTGTTGAAGAGTGAGAGAGGGACACGACGGTCCAGCTCGCAGATGGACCAGCTCACAAGGTCAGACACCTGCACTCCCCAGGGACATCTGAGGAAGCCCAGGTCCCTCAGTGGGCAGGTGGCAGGGCGGGACTCGAACCTGGGCCTCTGGCGCACAGCCGGTGCCTCCTGCTGCAGGGCCTCGGCAGTTGGAGAGCAGCAGGAGGAGATTGGGGACAGGGCGGGGCCAGAGGGGCCAGAGCAGAGGCTGTGTGGGCAGTGGAGCAGAGTTCAAGATGGAGAGCTTCCACATTCCAGTCTTGACCGTGGCCCACGGCTATCGCTGCCCCTGGCCGGAGAGACCCCGCTGCCCCGGTGGGCCCACCTGGTCCACTCCCAGGGCCCGGCCTCCCAGGTGCACCTGCGGGGCCACCAAGGTCAGCCCCTGTTGCAGGTTAAATGCCCCAGCTTGGCTGGGAGTGGCTCCCGGCTCCCAGCTCCCAGGCTAATCGCTGTCATCACCTGCCGCCCCACGTGATCGCCAGGATTAAAGAGCTCAGTGTGAAACCGCTTTGAACTGTGTGGAGGAGAGGGTTCCAGGACAGGACAAGAGGTGGAAACAAGCAGAACGATGGCCGATGGCCCGTGGGGACAAAGCGCCACTTCTGGGTGCTTCTCTGGACGCCCACCCCTACATTCCGCACAGGCCTCTCTGCACTCAGCCCGGAGCTCTCCCCTCCCCTCTGCAGACATACAGACTGAGCGGTGCGGCTCCTCCACGGCCCCCATCACACGGGAATTCCTTTGGACTAAGCAGGTCGGGTTCAGTCGCCTTGTCTGTGACTTGGGGGCAATCAGAGAATCCCCCTACTGCTCACTGAGCGAGCGCAGAGGGATGGGGCTCCGTAGTAAGAGGAAGCAGACAAATAAGACTGCCCGAGCCTTTGCTACGGAGAGGCAGGTATGGTCCATTCCACTGGGCGGACGCGGCCCTAGGTTCCTTCCACTGGTCGTGAACCAGCCGGGAAGGCACTGGGGTGTTTGCCCTGCGGTCTGCAGACCGTGGCTCCCAGGAGAGAAGAGCCGCTAACAGCATGGCCAGACCAGAATGAACGACTCTTCTTAGACACTTGTTTCTTTGTCTTGTCGTCTCGGTGCCTTAGGAATAGGAGGGGAGAGTTGAGGGAAAGTCCGGAGCACCTGCTTGAGTTTTCTTCAAATCGGTTACAGCTGAAACCGGTTTGGCTCAGTGGCTAGAGCGTCAGCCTGCGGACTCAAGGGTCCCAGGTTCGATCCCGGTAAGGGGCATGTGCCTGGGTTGCGGGCACATCCCCAGTGGGAGATGTGCAGGAGGCAGCTGATCGATGTTTCTCTCTCATCGATGTTTCTAACTCTCTATCTCTCTCCCTTCCTCTCTGTAAAAAATCAATAAAATATATTTTTTAAAAAATCAGTTACAGGTTGGCACTCACCAGTCTCCTCTGGGTGATAGTAAGATGAGAGAGAGAAAGAGAGAAGGGGGGCAGGAAGGGAGGAAAGGAGAGAGAGAGGGAGGGAGGGAGAGAGAGAGAGAGAGAGAGAGAGACAGAGACAGAGACTGGGCTGGAGGAGCGTTCCGGCCAAGCAGGCGGTGGAGGAGTCGGTGGGGCGTGCTTATTCCCGATTCTGGGAAGTCTGTGATGACTCCTGCTGGAACTCTCTCTTCAGGAGTCCAAAGCGGTTGGATTGCAAACAACAAGAAGTCCGGGCTGGGAGAGAGGTGTTGAGGTGTTTCTCCGGTGGATTAATAAAAGCCTCCAAAAGAAAATGCTTCAAAGCTTAAGGGCTCGCTGGTGACTCAGATGGATTTTTATACCTACACCAAAGCCAGAGGCAAAAGCAGACCATGCCTCGTTACCCGAAAACACGTCTTCCCCAGAATCCCTCCAAAATGCAGTGGTCTTTTAGCATTCCAGTGGGGGTGGGCATTCTGGAGAAAGCGCGCAGGAGACAGGCAGCAAGAAGAGCTCCGTTGAAGGAGAAGGAATTTTTTTTTTTTAATTCCCTTTTCAAGGGGCATCCCTTGTCATTCAAACTGTGAGGCAACTTCACTGGGACATCCAAGTGCTTTAACTTTCCAAGCATGAGATTGTCATCGTCCCTCTGTCCCTGTTCTCTCTCCCATAAATTCATTTATATATTTTATTATATATTTACATATATATAAATGTCTAGACAGTTTTTCCTTCCCACTCCTGGGCCTTTTGAGAATAGGCTGCGGATGTCATCATGCCGTTCCTTCTAGCATGCATGTCCCAGGAACAAGGACATTCTCTTACAGAACCACAGTGAATGGATCAAATTTAGGAAATCCCCACTGAGTCCATGCTTCTCTCTAATCTATGGTCCACATGCCAATTTCATCAATGATCCCAATAACGTCCTTTATAGCAACGTCTTTTCTTCTGGGTCACTATCCACCAGCGGTTCTCAACCTGTGGGTCATGACCCCTTTGGCAGTCGAACGACCCTTTCACAGGGGTCGCCTAAGACCATCCTGCATATCAGATATTTACATTATGATTCATAACAGTAACAACATTACAGTTATGATGTAGCAACGAAAATAATTTTATGGTTGGGTCACAACATGAGGAACTGTATTTAAAGGGCCAGAAGGTTGAGAACCACTGACCTAGAATCACTGAAAGCAAGCATGGCTTTTAGGTCTTAATTGAACCCCATCAATGTCCGTACTGTTTTGTGGGTATATTTCCCACTTGCTTTCAGAAAGGATTTTGAGCCGCATACAAAAAAAAGCACAGATATTTAGTAAGATGACATCGAAATTTAAAATATCAGGTGAGAGAAGTGAAACAGAGGGAATTGGAGAGAAAGGGAAGGAAACAAAAGCCAGGAACGAGATTGCTACCTAACAGACATGCCACGAAGTCCTTCACGCTTGTTGCTGGAGGTGAACCTGCTTTTGCCTTGAGCTTCCTCGTGGCCAAAGCAAAGAAGGAAACAAGATCAAATACGCATGCCAGCAGCGTGGTCCCAGGTGGGGGTTTCTGTCTTCTAAGGTAGCTTTTCTTGCTTGTTTTTTAACGTTAATGTCCATAGTTCATGACAGTGGTACACACTCTCTAGCCAGCTTCTTCTCCAAACTCCTGCCTCTCTGCGCTCTGGGGTGAAGGGTGGCAGAAGCTGGGAGATGCCTCAGCGACCTCAGTGACCCTCCCCGTGTCGCCCCTGTGGTCCCCCAGTTCCTGCTTTCATGGCACTGTCACCATGGGTCGTTTTCTGTGAATCGATTGAAATGAACAGTGGTTCACGTACACTGTGCGTGGATTGCACGCTTGCTTCTCTCCTGCTGGAGCCTGAGCTCCTGGAGGGCAGGGGACCCCTCTCTTCTGGGCCCGGGTGTGTCTCTGAGGCCTAGGACAATCCCCAGCACCCAGGAGTCCCCCAAAGCCTTCGTGGAGTACATGAGTGTCCCCAGGCCCTGCCTTTCCCCCTCCGCCCCGTGGCATGCCACTCCTTTCTCCCCTGTGAACTCTGCAAATTCTGGAGGAGCCAGAACCGTTTCTCTGCTTGAACGGGGCATCCAACCTCTCCGAGGACAGCCGGGCAGCTGGTGGACACTCGATCGCACTTGCTGACAGATGGACGTTGGGACAGGCCGAGCTGGGCCTGGGACGGAGGCCGGCGTTGGCTGGGGAGGTGAGGACACCCGCCTCCCCCTCTGTTCGCTGCAGCTGCACAAAAGAGCCATCTGGGCCCCACCCGGCGGGAGGGGGGCCCGGCGGCGCCAGCGTTCCCTGTGAACCGGCGCTGGGCAGCCTCTGCCGCCGCCGCCCTCCTCCCCCGTGGAGCTCAGAGCCTCGGCAGGCGGGCGCCACGTGGCATTAGGGCTCCAGCCCCCACCAGATGCCGGGCTCCCGAGGGCACGCCGCCACCCACGCCGCCCTCTGGCACCATAGGGGTCCTTGGGGAGCAGCTGGCTTGGCCGAGGGTGCCTGCTCTCTGTCTGCGGCCACCTCCCCTCGTCCCAGCCTCCTCACACCTCCACCTCCCTTCCCCCCACCCCGCACACGAGGCAGGCCCTGGTTCCACGCTCGGGACTCAGTCAGAGCCTCCCACACATCTTTTATTAATATTAATTCTTTAAAAAAAAATTTTTTCAGTGCTATTTACCATCTGTTTTTTCCCTTGGCTGAAAATAATTGGAGACGAAACTCCTGCGTCGTCGTCTCAGAGGGAACAATGGGGACAGACAATGACTGCGTTTTTCCCCAGCAAACAGGCTGCAGTGCGCTCGCCTCGCCGGTTGCAGATGCTGCACGGAGTCAGATGGGTCTCGCATCCCAGTGTTGCTCCTCCTCTGCCTGCTCAGGGCCCCGTGCCTCTCGGGTGCAGAGCACCTCTTCCGGGGGGTCCTTTGGTTCCTATCAGCCCAGGTCACTGACTTCCCTCCGTCCTAACAGCCTCTGGCACGTGTGACGTCCCACTCAAGTTTGCACCATCTGCAAATATAAATAGCCCGGTCTTGCTTCCATTAGAGGCCCGTGAACAGAATATTCCGAACCGACTGCCGTGAGGCCCGGGCCGCCAGGATGGGCTTCTGCTCGGAGAAAGGAAGGGATGGCTGTGTGGTTTCCATCCTCCGCGGAGCCAGAGCGTTAGGCTCCCTGTCAGATGGGCTCTGGGCCTCCCTAGATCCCTGCAGCCCAGGGATGGGAGTTCCCCAGGGAGTTCGGGGAGTTCTGCTGATGTGATGCTGTGCCCTCGTCCTAGTCTAGGTCCTCTGCCCTTGTGCCCACCTGTCAGCACAAAGGGTGCAAAGTTGGCAGCAGAGCGACCCACCATCACCCCAGGGCCGGCATGGGTGGCAGCTGGGTTCCATTTCTTTTTGTTGTTGTTGTTGTTAATTTTCATGCAAGGACATTTTCCCATTGACTTTTAGAGAGAGTGAAAGGGAGAGGGAGAGACAGAAAGAGAGAAACATCAATGCCCGCAATCCTGCAGACTGAAGGCCGATGCTCTATCCCTGAGCCAGACTGGCTAGGGCGGGGCTCCGTTCCTTACAGGCACTCGCCGACTTCCCCTTCTTCCCACCAGAGCCTCTTCGGCCTCCTGCTCTAATCTTTGGAGGTGCCTGTCTTTCAGGTCCTGAGCTTACCCTTCAGCTCTCTCTCCCAGTCCCTCTCCCACATGAAGACGCGGAGAGAAGACAGCTGTCTATGCACCAGGAAGCAGGCCTGGCCAGATCCACCATGTCCTCCCAGCCAAGCATGCTATTTGCCTCTGTCCACCAGCATCCTACAGAGGGACCTCAAAATAAAACAGATATAAAGCACTTGGTACCCACAGCATGTGCTGTAGGGGGTGGCCATCATGTTGTGTGTAGACCATGCCCTCAGTGGGCAAAAATTGGAAGACGGAGCTGCTCCGGCCCAGGAACCAGGAACAAGCCCCCCAGCCCCTTCCTGCTGGCTTCCCCATCCAAAAACCAGCTCCCTCCCAGGAAAGCCAGATCCTGGCTATCTTTGGGTGCCCCAGGAGCCCCCAGCACCATGGGCTGCTCGCTCCTGCAAGCCCCATCTCCCACATGGGCCTGGGGAGCCTGAGCTGGAACTCAACCCTCTATTTCTATTTATGCAGGGGGACTGGTTCCCTGCACTTAAGTGGAGGCTTAATTCCGAAAGCCTGACGACACACCACATTCTCCCTGGCAGGACGATAGCCAGCGTGCTCTTCTTTGATCTGCAAGGACGTCACTCAAGTTCACGATGGGCTGGATTTGTGTTTCACACTCCGATGCATCCATGATCCCCCGGAGGAGCCAGGTAAGCTCTGCGCACTTGCATTTTAAGAGCACCTTCCAGGCCCTCCTGCCCCGTTTGTTTTGTAGTCAACATGGCCATCCTGTCCCACGTGGAACTTGGCTATTAAAACTCTCTGTGAATCCATAATGTGTTTACTCAGAGTTCTGGAGGCTAGAAGTCAAGATGGAGGTGGTGGCAGGGTTGATTTCTGCTGAGGCCGCCAGTAAATGGTCATCTCCCTGGGCCCTCACATGGTTTTCCTTCTGCCAGTGTCTGTCCTGATCTCCCTCTTCTATGGGCGCCGGGCATGTTGGATTAGGGCCCACCCTAAGGACCTCATTTTACCTTCATTACCTCTTTTTTTTTTTCAGACCCTATCTCCAAATGCAGTCACAATCTGAGGTCCTGGGGGTTAGGACTTCCCCATATAAATTTGGAGGAGACACAATTCAGTCTGTAATACCAGCTGCAGTCAACAGGGCCATCCTGTCCCAAGTGTAACTTGGCTATTAAAACTCTCTGAAAATCCATAATATGGGGCAGAAAGATCTGCTTGTTGAGATATGGCACCGAAACTCAGCTTGTGCCCTAGCCAGTTTGGCCCAGTGGATAGAGCGTCAGCCTGTGGACTGAAGGGTCCTGGATTCGATTCTGGTCAAGGGCACATGCTCCCGTTGTGGGCTCGATCCCCAGTAGGGAGCGTGCAGGAGGCAGCCGATCCATGATTCTCTCTCATCACTGGTGTTTCTATCTCTCCCTCTCCCTTCCTCTCTGAAATCAATGAACTATATGCATATATGAAACACAGCTTGTATCGGTCAAGGTCTGACCTCCAGGTGAGCGTTAGGGGGATGCAGTTGTCACACTGTATGAGAGGTGCTGTTGAATCCGAATCTGGAGACAGCTCGGTACCTTCAGTCAATCATCCACAAGTTTCATGCTGTGCAGCGTGAGATGAGGGCGCTCTTGTAAAGGGCACTGGAAAGAACAGTGGCTGTTGGAAACCATCTGAAACAGCATTAGACCCACTGCCTGAGTTCGAATCCCACGTCCACCACTCACTGGTGCAATGAACTCAGGCGAGTTAGGTGGTGTCTCTGCTGGGCCTCGTCTGAAGGCGTGGACCATCGCAGGACCGTATGGCGATGGAGTGAGATAACCATGCGAAGCTCTTACCAGAAATCCCGGAGCCTAATAGGTGCACATCCCTCCGAGCTGTTGGCCGTACTTCCAGTTGTCCTTCCAGATGAAAGCTGTGGACGGGACCAAAGTCAGGGCCAGCGTGGGTCTCTGTGGCTCATTTCTGGAGTTGGCTTTTTCTGACTCTCCCCAGCTTCCTCCAGGCGAAATAGCTCCAATTCCTTTAACCTTGCTTCCCAGAGCCTGGTTTCCACGGCTTTGATCACGTCTGTGGCTCCTGCCTGGACACCCTCCAGCCTCTCCGCGCCCTTTCAGGAGGGTGACACCGGCTGGACTCCGCAGCCTAATGAGGCGCTGACTAACGCGGGACTGAGAGGGGGCATGGCTGGGGGCCGGGGCATGTCCCGGGCCTTTTATGTGTGTGGAATCCAGTCGGCTTTGAAGATGGCAAGGCGCTCTGTTGACTTGGACCAGATGCCCTGGACGGGCTTGTGAGAGATGGTTCAGATTTCAAATATTCTATTTGATTGTCCCCATAAACCAGTAAAATGTCCCAGCCGTTCTAACGTTTCTGCTTCCCCACTGCAGCCCCCAAGGGCCCCTCAGCCATGGATGACACCAAAATGCAACACCGCCGCCCCCCCCCCCCGCACTCCCCCTCCTGGCCCGGCAGGGGATGGATGACATCCTGATGTGGCGAGGTCATAGGATGGCAGTCCTAGAGTGGGAAGGTTGTCCCAATTTCACACGCCCTTCCCTTCTGTGAGCCAGGCATTGTACGTCATGCCAGACCACTCTGTTAGGCCTTCGCATTCAGAAAATAGCGATCATGCGGACAATCTCGCTCATTTGTTCTTGGCCTGTGGACAGCGATCACCACTCGGTCTTTCCCCCTTAAACCTGTGTCTGGTCTCAAACCTTAGCTCAGGGTCAAGCACCCGGTAGGGACTCACCCATAGTGGGTGACCAAGTGGAAGCTGGTCCTGTCTTCCTCCTGAACAGATGGCGGCTGCTTTTTGCCCTAAATATATCACCTTCTAATTGTCCTATTGAATTTCACCCGGTTTTTGTAGGGCCATGTTTTCGATTTGTCACGGTTGTTTTGAATTTTATTCTTGGCTTTCTGAGTGTGAGCCACCCCACCAAACTGAGAGTCGTGTGAGGATTTGAGGAGCCCAACCTCCATCCTTTTGTTTAAGTCATTGGTAAGGGTCAGCCCACAGTTCATCCCCAGAGGGGTGTGTGGGGGGGGTGTCTTTCCAGGACCCGCCATGGCACTGATTCCGTGATCGGGAATGGCTCTTTCTGTGGCCGGAGAAATGTGTTCACTGCAGAACATTTACGAAGTGCAGATAAGCACAAGAAGGAAATAAAAATGACTCGCAACCCCACCAGGCACATGTAAGTGCTGTCATTCGATGTGGATTCTTCATGTTAAATATATAGACATTCATTGATGTGGGTTAAGTGGCATGCATTGGACGGTGATGGGCTTATTGGTGGGGTGGATCGTGTAGCATGCCCAGAGAGCTAGTTATTCACACTCCATTACTACACAGACACTCCCAAATATAAAGTTTTATATATAATGTACACACACACACACACACACACACACACACACACACATGCACACACGCATAACACAAGCTCTATTGGTCCAAGGAAACAAGACTAGCACTGTGAGCTCTTTTGAGAAACGTTCTTCACTGCGTTGGCCTTGAAAAGATTAACGATGTGCGTCAACACATTAAAGGCTCTGAGAAATCCTACAGTAAAAAAAAAAAAAAAATATCCTATGTAATTTTTTCTAACTTGACATCCCCCTAATTTTTAAAAAAATCCTCACCCAAGGATATGTTTTTAGAGAGAGAGAAACATCAATCAGTTGCCTCCCATACATGCCCTGACCAGGGATTGAACCTACAGCCTCGGTATGTACCCTGACCAGGAATCGAATCTGCAACCTTTTGGTGTATGGGATGATGTTCCAACCAACTGAGCCACCCAGTCAGGGCTTCCTCAAGTTTAATTCTCTATAAGATTCTGTTTTTAGAAGCACCTATTACTATTCCTCTGAGAAACATTTGTAGAAATGCTGTTATGGGTTAAATCTTAACATCAGGATAAAGAGAAATAATAATTTTTAAAAGCACTTGACTTAAAGTTAGCAGATCAGATCTCTTCTTTGCCTTTAATGAGTGTAAGACCTTGGATAAGTCCTTTTGTCTGAGCCTTGATTTAGCAAAATGATTATATTCCCCGTGTAACCCCAACCTGCCATGTTTTTCCCTTACAGTGAAGATGAATTAAAATTAAATTGGTCTAGGACCGTGGTCGGCAAACCATGGCTCGCAAGCCACATGTGGCTCTTTGGCCCCTTGAGTGTGACTCTTCCACAAAATACCACATGTGGGCGTGCACGTACAGTGCAATTGAAACTTCGCGGCCCATGCGCAGAAGTCGGTATTTTGTGGAAGAGCCGGTATTTTGTGAAAGAGCCACACACTAGGGGCCAAAGAGCCGCATGTGGCTCGCGAGCCACGGTTTGCCAAGCCGCAGTTTGCCGACCGCTGGTCTAGGATAATGTGTTCTTCACAACATTATTTGGTGGTTTCCTCCTGTCTCACAGTAATAGCCATCATATACATTTTTAATATATTTTTTATTGATTTCAGAGAGGAAGGCAGATAAAGAGATAGAAACATCAATGATGAGAGCGAATCATTGAGTGGCTGCCTCCTGCACACCCCACACTGGGGATCAAGCCCACAACCCAGGCATGTGCCCTGACTGGGAATCGAACCGTGACCTCCAGGTTCATAGGTCGGCACAACCACTGAGCCACACCGGCCGGGCTCCATCATATATTTAGCATGTAACACAGGTTAACTCACTGGATCCTTGCAACATCCTCATGGTGAGTAGCAGGAACTGAAGGGGTTAAATTCACTTGCTCTACAGTCTCATAGCCAGTGAGAGAGTTGGGATTCGAACCCCAGGACCCCTGCTCTTAGTCACTAAGCTGCACCCCCCCCCATCCCCCCGTGTTCCCCCAAATGGTTCTAGCATCTTCCCAGAAAAGGTTCGGCTGCTGGTCACTGGGTCCAGGGCTCGTTCGCTCTCTTTTTCTTCTCCAGAAGTGAGCAGTCATTCACCAGTTCCCATCCTCAGCTCCCTGGTCCTGTGATGCTGCCGGTCTCACGGTTCCACCTGCCCCACCCAGATGTAGGAACGAACCTTCCTTCATCCTGGTGGGATCCACTCCCTATATGGCTGAAGGGAAGGGGGCATTCCTGCCCACCGCCCCATTGGACTGGCTTCCTCCTCCTGCCTTTAATGGGAGTGGGGTGGGTAGGTGGTGGAGGGGCCGTTCCGGTGTGCAGCAGCCGCTCCTGCCTGCCTGCTCTTCTTAGTGAGAAATGGCTAGGATGCAAGGAGCGCTTACTACGTGGCAGGCACAGTTCATGTGGGCAGCCATCTCAACAACCCTACGAGGCATGAGGTCCTTAATTTACAGATGAATCCTTGGAGACACAGAGAGGTCGAGTTCTGTGCCAAAAGCCTCACAGCTTGTAAGAGTCAGAGCTGGGATGCAAACCCCGACCCAGTCCTTTCCCATGGGGCTGTGCACTTCCTCCTCTGGAATACTGCCTCCTCCCTCCCGCCGAC
>NW_005871148.1:2344022-2363778 GCF_000147115.1 Myotis lucifugus | reverse complement strand
TTTTCCTTCCCCCCCCCCCGGCCTTCCCCCGCCAACTTCCTTTTTGCTGAGGGTACAAAGAAGCCCCCCCAAGTTCCTCCTTCCAATTCGGCACACACCTGCACTTTTTCTCCAGTCTTCTCCGTCCTTTCACTTTTCTCTTCCTCCCAGGTTGCTCTCAGACCCTAAAATGCCCCTCCTGCCTCCTCCCAAGGAAGTCGGGGCCTGGGCAACCGCAGAGCATCCCTGGGCCAGGTGGGTGATGCAACCTGGGCAGAGAGGGGGGGAGGGGGGGGGGAGGCCTTTCCTGCCGCTGGTTTCTGGTGCTGCAAGCAGCAAGGGGGATGCGAACAGTGTGTAACAGAGACACCTACTGGCTGCTCGGAGCACAAGGCCCGGGGAAACCCTGGCTCCTCCCTGGAGGGCCAGGTGGACAGGCATTTGGCAGGTTTCCTGTCTGCTCTCCGCCTCAGGCCAGGTGGGACTGCTGTTTGAGAGGACCTGGGAGGACTCTTGTCACTCCCTCTCGTCCTGCTCTGAGGATAAAAGTCAAAGAGGAGGGACAACTTTTATTGCAAAGCATCAGCCCCTTCGTGTGGCTGCTCCCAGCGTGGCTTGGCTTTCGGGAAGGTGAAGGGCAGAGCCATTTATAGGCAAATAAACAACGGGTGTCTTTTCTGTGCAAACGGACGGAAAGTGACAGCTCCCGCAGGTGGATGGGATGCGAGTGTGTTATTCAGACAGGGTCACCCCTTGGCAGGCTGTCCTCCCTTTGAGTCGGGGTTTACAACCCCTTCTCCCCGCCCGGCACCATTTGATGCAAGAAATGGAGCCACCGTTCTGGTTAATTGCCATCATTTGCCAGTTCAAATATTGACCTCTAAGGTGGCTGGAGAAGACAGGAAGCACCAATCTAAAAGGAGGCCCTCAGATGTTCTGCCAAAGAAAGGGCTGCCCTGCCAGCAACGCCCTCCTCACCCTCGTCCCCCTCAGAGGACAGCAGAGCCGGGTGGATTCCACACAGATACGGGGACAGTTGTGCAAGGTGTACCCAGATATCTCCAAGGTTTTATCCTGCCTGGCTGCCCCCCCCCCACCACCATTTGATATGTTCTTCTGAATGGGGGCCTCATTCCCCATTGAATCAATTCACAAACGTTTACGAATACCCAGAGTGCTTTGTGCCAGTGTTGGGGTTTTAGAAATAGCAAGAGGCTTAAATATGATCAGCCTGTATCTTCACTGTGAGAGGGCGAGCCCTAATTTTAAACTAACGTTCTAGCTGTTCTGCTGAGTATATTCATATCAGGCAAGACCGGGGAATTTACAGACTCTGTGAGCAGAGACCTCAGCACATGAGAAGCTGAGGAGTGATACGATCAACTGAGAGCAGTCCGACACCCGAGTCTCCTCAAGACAAGCAGGTGACGGCTCCCGATTACTCGGTGCAGACAAGTTCTGATGATCAGAAAGTGACCGTGGAGAGCGTAAACTCGGAAGGCTTCTCTGAGGAGAGGAGGAGGAGGAGGAGGAGGAGGGAGGATTTAAAAGAGTCTTAAAGGATGAAATAAGGAGAGGAGATTGCCAAGGACAGGGGCCATGCACGGGAATAGTTGGTTGGAACAGGAAGGAAATCCTGTGACAACAAGGCCCCCCAAAGTAGATTGTGCTAGTTTGCAACGGGCTTCAAAGACCCAACTCAGGCATCTGGGCTTCCTCCGGTGGTCATGATGCAGTGATTAAATGTCCCTAAACAGGCATCAAGAGGATCCGAGCAGTGCATTTGGAAGGCTGCAGAAGGAAGAGATAAGAGTCGGGAACGAGGGCTAAGAAACTGATGGAAAGGGCCCAGGTATCAAAAACAGACAAACCACGTGACTGCTTGACGCAAAAATGCAGGTGCCGTGAGGCGAGGGGGCCCCTTGTGACCCACTGGTATAGACGAGCGGGCTTACTTTGTCCTTCCTGGGCCCTTTGAGAGGGTGAAGTTTCAAGCATGGGGTGCTTTTAAAGGGGATGGACCCGAGGATGCTTTGGGTACTTGGACACAGGAATGGGGTCGGGGTAAGACAGACCCACCTATCACACTAACTTCACCCTGTCGCCTAAAGGGCTGGATGCCAGCAGGGACACGCTAACCCAGCGCTGTCCTGTGGAAATATAATTCAAGATGCATATGAGATTCTAAGTTGTTGAGCAATCATGTTGAAAAAAGTTAAAAGAAACAGGTGAAACTGGTGTTCTATTTGCACTGGTCCCATCTATCTAGAATATTACCATTCTGACGTGTAATTAATGTTTTAAAATTGTCACCGAGATAGTTTATCTTCTTGTGTTGTGTTTGGACTAACGCTTGGAAACCTGGTGTGTATCTGACACTTAGAGCACCTCTCAGCTTGGACCAGTCTCCTTTCAAGTGCTCAAGAGCCACGTGTGGCTCACTGTACTAGACAGCGCTGTACCGAGTTCTAGACAATTGCTTCTCAACTGAGGGTGATTTTTGTTCCCCAGGGACATTTGGGGACAGTTTGGGTTGTTACAACTAGAGGTAGAGACCAGGATGCGGCTCAACATTCTAGAACGCACAGTTCAGCCCCCACAACAAAGAATGATCCGGCCCCATGTATTGAGAGAAGCGAGTCAGAGCTCCACCCGACGCTGGGAGCAGATGGGCACTCCATGCCAGCCTGTCCCGGTGATGCCACTGCAGACACTCCCGCTGGAACTCGGGCCTCGCCTCAGACAGGGCGGGCTTCCAGGCGCCAGTGTCTGAACTTCCTGGTGCTTTGTGATACGGCCTCGGACTACACCCTGAGCCACTCAGATAAGCCAGATTCCGTTTGTAATGATTACAGTCTTGCAATTACCCTCACTCCACCCCACCCAAAGCTCACATTGCGGTTGCTATATCGTGCGCCCGCTCAGGACAACTGTGCAATGGACAGTCATGTAAACAGCAGCCCCTACAGGGGTGCAGTGCACAACCTATGCGATTGTGCCTGGCAGCTCCGCTCCCAGAGGCCACGGGACCGCGGCTCATCATCACAGCAGCCGCTAATGGTTCTCTGTTGGGCCATTCCCCTGTTTAGAAGCTACAAAGACGTAGAGCCATCGGTGATCATCCACATAATAGAGAAGTCTCTCAATGCGGGGGTCAGAACCAGGAATTGAAAGTGGCACTGAACTTCCGTCCAGGGTTCCTGCTCTCGAGACAGGTCTTTTTATAAGGACAGCCTTTCCCTGCTCTTCTCCTTCCTCCCCTTCCTATAAATATTTCCTGTCGTGCCAAGTTGTGCGTTCATGAGGGTGTTGGACTCGGTCTTGAGCAGATAAGGGCAACAGCTAGTTGCACCACAGCTCTGCAGGAAATCAAGATAAACTCAGAGCAGACTGTTTTCAGTAGAACCAGCTCAGTTGATAGTAACAGGTGATATGTTAATAAGGGCAATTAACATATCATCAAAAAAAAGAAGGGCAATCCTGAGTTAAATCATCAAAAAAGAAGGGCAATCCTGAGTTAAAGCAAGAGTACCCATCGCATTCTGGCTCTGAGTACACGCTCTGGAGCCAGGCTTCTCTGCTTGCTCACTGTGCCTTAGACAAGTTGCTGAAGTGCTCTGTGCCTCGGTTTCCCTGTTTGTCAAATGGCATAATAACAATACCTACCTCAGAGGTTTGGAGTGGAATTTTATCAAGTTAATATACGTAAAATAGCTTAGAACCATGATTACCCTAGAGTAAGTGTTCAATAAATGTTAGCTTATAAGGTACACAGATTTTTTTTTTAATTGCAGACTACTCCAAGTCTTTGACATACTTATGGGTGCCGTGACTCTTGAAGGGGGAACAGGTAAAGATTATTTCCTAATCTTCTTTGACCCCCTGTTTTCAACTGGGCCCTCTATTTCTTTTTTTTCTACTTTTTTTTAAAAGAATGGATTATTATTCTAATTATTTTAAAGATTTTTTAAATTGATTTTTAAAGAGAGAGGAAGGGAGAGGGAGAGAGAGAAACATCGATGTGAGAGTGAAACTTCAATCAGCTGCCTCCTGCACACCCTCCACCAGGGATCAAACTGCAACCCAGACATGTGCCCTGACCAGGAATAGAACGAGCAACCCTTTGGTGCACAGTGCACAGGACAACACCCAACCAACGGAGCCACACAGGCCAGGGCTCAGCTGGGCCCTCTAAAAAGCAAAGTCTGAAACAAAGATGAAAGTGCTGACTTTCTTTTCGAGGGGCAAGCCCAGGACAGTGAGGATGAAGGAAGGGGAGAGGAGGCAGAGAGACCAGTAAAGCAGCCTGCAGCAGCCACACCATTCTGGCCACTGCTTTACCATGAGGTTGCTCAGCAGGGCTGCTTGCTGCACACACAGGATTTCTCCAGAATGGCCGCAAAGGAGGAAGTGCACACCAGAGTAGTCCCCCAAAGACAGAAAGAGGGAGAATTTATCTGCCCAGCTCTCTCCAAGTCCCATTGGTCAAACTTCCCTCCAAGAGCACCTGATTTCACCAGTGGTGTCACGTGGCCCCTCGGCATCTACTCCAGATTCCATACCTGGTGGCATGGGTTTCCATCCAAGTCTAGAAGAGGAGTGTCTCAGCAACGGTGGGACACCAGCCCAGAAGCGGGGAGAAGGAGATGGTCAAGGGGATCTCAGAAGACACGGTTCATGGCAGGTGCATGGAGCCCATTCAGGGGGAACCTCCTTGTGGTAGATTAGATGTCCTGGGAAAGAAGCTCAGACCTGCCTGGAATTGCTCAGAGAGCCAGGCTCCCAAATCCTTGTCCCCCAAGACCCTGCAGTTGGGCTAGAGGGGATGGGGAGTTGGGAGGTGGTGGGGAGTAAACAGAAAATGGCTACAATATGAAAAAAAAAGTGATGTGTTTTGGGAGGACCTGATGAGGCTTGGCGAGGTCAGAAAGTGATCTGTGATGCAGTGACGCTAAAGCAGTGGTTCTCAACCTTCCTAATGCCGCAGCCCTTTAATACAGTTCATGTTGTGGTGACCCCCAATTTCATTGCTACAAATTGAACATAATTAAAGCATAGTGATTAATCACAAAAACAATATGTAATTATGTATGTGTTTTCCCAAAGGGGTTGCGACCCACAGGTTGAGAACCACTGCGCTAAAGGGTCAGTAGGAGGTGGGTGGTCAACAACAGATGGAGTGCACCTGGGATAAGGGAGTGGAGAGGCAATGTCCATGACAGGGGAATTGTGTTCCTTAGGGCCACCGTAGCAAAGGACCCTAAGCTGGCAACTTAAAACAACAGGAATTTACTCTCGCAATTCTGGAGGTGGGAGGTCCAAAATCAAGGTGTCGGCAGAGCTGTGCTCCAGAGGAGGAGACTTCCTTGCCTTCTCCTAATTTTTCATGGTTGAGGAGATCCTTGGTGTCTCTTGGTTTGTATCTGCATCATTCCAAACTCTGCCTCTGTCTTCACGTGGCCTTCTCCGATGGGGGTTTCTTCTTAGAAAGGCACTAGTTACATTGGATCAAGGGTGCATCCTACTCCAATGTGGCCTCATCTTAACAACAACCCTATTTCCAAATGAAGTCACAGCTGAGGCTCTGGGAAAGATATGAATTTTGGGGAAACACCATCAACATGGGCCAAGGCCTGAGAAAAGAAAGAAAAGGCCAGGCCAAAAAATGTGGCCAGAGTTGCTGGAGGGACCACAATGGTTCTTCAGGTCAGGAGCAGTGAATGGGAGGCCAGAGACACAGCAAGGCAGGACCCCAAGAGCTTCGAAAGCCACCGGCTTATCCTGAGTGTTCTCATCAGAACTGTGCTCTAGAGAGACCCTCAGCGCCCCCTGCATGGAGTGCGGTTTGCAGGGGTCTGAGTTGGATGGGTTAACCTGGGAAGGCTTCAGGATAGATTTGAGACCTGAGCTAGGTCTTGACCAGGCAGTGGATTGGCAGGGAAAGTGAAATGGACATTCCAGGTGGGCACAAAGGCCTAGAGCCAGGGCCAAGTTGGACATCGCAGGGTGAACTCAGAGACCCAGGGTGTGGGCGTCCCATTGTCTGAGCACAGACCCACCCACAGTGGGGAGATGACTCTGCTGGCCCACACAGTGAACCAATTGCCTCTGAACTTGGACTAGCACGTGCTATGCCACAGTCCTCTGGCTTCTGACTCCAGACATCCCTTAAAGGACTCGGCCCCTCACGGCGGCTTCTGGAGCTTTTCCTAGAGATGGGTTCTGAGACTAATCTGCTGTTCCCGTCTTCAGTAGAGTGGGGGAAGTCTTTGGTTCCTCCCGCCCTCCACCAACGCACCACTAACCAACTAACCGCAGAGGTGGGGACGCGGCCTCGAGCTGGGCTGGAGAATGCTGGCGTCGGGAACTCTGGGACAGAATGGTAGCTATGAGAGTGTTCTGCGGACACAATTTAAGATGTGGGTGGCTGGAAGCTGCAGGGGATGTTAGATGAAAAGAGTCTCCGAAGACACGTCTTTGTCCGTGACAGGAGGGTCTCATGCCTCCTGCCAAGAATTCCAGAGGCCAGGACCCTCTTCTGGGAGCCGAAGTTGGAGAGTTTCCCATGGAGCCCCCTGATGAGGGAAATTTCCATCTTTACCCATATTTTGTTCCTCAAGAATCCAAAGTTGAGGGAGACCCCAGCTTGGGGTGGTGGAAAACAGGCAGACGCTGAGACCGGCAGACAAGGATTTGAATTCCATCTCCCTTCTCATGAACTGTGTGATCTTAGACAACTGACTTAACTTCTCTGAGCCTGTTTCTTCACCTATAAAAATAGGTGTATATGAACTGAGGCACTGTGTACAGTGCCTGGCACATATGGTAGATGCTCACTGTCATTTTCCTCTTCAAAAGATGGCTGATGGGGCAGGATTGTTTACATGGACCACACTACTAACTGGGTCTGACTAGTCAGATGTCATTCATTCATTCACTCATTCATACACGCATACCACTGTCATGGGTGCTAGGCATCAGCAATGAGCAAAATAAAGTCCAAGAAGCTTGTGCTCTGGTGGAGGGAGACAGAAGTAAAAAATCAGAAGTAAAAAATCAGATAAACAAATATATATCAATTAATGGTAAATGCTACAGAAAAATAAAGAGGCTAAAAGTGCTAGAGAGCACCAGGGTGGAATTTTATTTATTTATTTTTTAATGGTATGGCATTTTAATAGGGACATCAGGGAAGGCCTCAAATCATATGACCTTTACAGAGAGACCAGAAGCAAGCCAGGCAGAAAGAACTACAAATGCAAAGACCCTGGGGAGACACAAGCAACAGCCAAGATTTCAGGGCAGCCGAAATGCAGAGAGCAGAGGCAAGAGGTTGGAGGTGAGATCCGAAAGAACTGGGCCCATACCATGGAAGGTCTTGTCAAGCACAGCAAGGACTTGGGGTTTGACTCACCGTGAGATGGAAGCCATCTTATCAACCATATTTTTTTCATAGCTAATATTAATAGGGCTCTTAATTATGCCAGGCATGGAGATAAGCACTTTATATACATTTAACTCTTCTAAGAGCCTCACAAGGTGTGCACCTTCACGACCCTCTTTTTACAGATGAGTAAACTCAGGAGCGAAAAGCCTCAGTTGACTTCCCAGGATTCAGCCTAGAAGTCCCTGACTCTCAATCCGCCTTTCACCGTGGGCGACCTTTCCCACAGCACCTACAACTCTCAGCTTATTTCATTGTCATCACAAGAAGAAGGTCACATAATGACCCATGTGAAGACAGAGGCACAGAATGAGGTGATGTGTCTCTACCTCAATGAATGCCAAGCATTGCCAGCAAACACCAGGGCCTTGGAGAGAGACATGGAACAGATTTTCCCTCAGAGCCTCCAAAGGAACCTGCACTGCCAACGCCTTGATTTTGGTCTTCTGGCCTCCGGAGCCATAGGAAGAATAAATTCCTGTTTTTCATTAGCCACTGGGTTTCTGGTAATTTGTTATGGCGGCCCTAGGGAACTAATACAGATTTATAGAGTAATGGAATGAGCTCTGTATTGGAATCAATCAGACGACCATGAATCAGAGTCCTAACTCTTCCTCTCCTAGACATATAACCTCTCACTTCTTTACTTTCACCCAGGCCTCAGTGTCTTCCTCTGTAGAATGGGTACATGGTAGCCTGGCTTCCAGGGTTATAGTGGGAATAAATGAGACCTGAAACTATGCAGGTAAAGAAAGCATCTGGCAGAGTTGGTAGAGGTCCTACATCATAGGGGGATGGGCTTGGGTGGATGAGATGATGAGCTGGAATCCTAGGGCTCAGTATAGCACTCAAAGCAGCTTAGAAGCAGCAACTGCTGGACATTTGCTTCCAAATGCTCCAAAGTGTTGTTGGCAAACTGGCTTCTCCCTGACATCACCTCCTGGAGTCCAGGTCCTGGGCCAGACCGAAGTAACCATTTGGAGAATGAGTCAAGAGGCCCTGGCACTAGGATATTCAGTCATTACTTCCTGCCAGGAGTCTGGGTGTGTGTGTGGGAGGGAGCCCTGTGTCAAGGGGAGTCTTAGGGCTTCAAAGCCAAAGAAAAGGCAATTAAGTTTATGGTGGAATTAGTCAGGAAACTGTAAACCTAGGGCATTGCCCCTGTACAGTAGGTCCTTTTAGCACCATCTCACAACATACTGAGCAGTCTGGGCTCTGGTTCTAACGAAATTGTCTCTTAAAAATAAATTTAGAGTCTAGACGAGGTTACCATGACCTCCTTGCCGCCGGTAGGTCTTCATATGTCACCAGGGTGGGGAACGTGCCCAGTGATAAACCAAGATATTCCAAGTCCCAGAGCCCCAACCCTAATCCTACCCCACTCTGGATCTGGCTTCCATGAAGCCCGTTCCATTGGAGAAACACGGGAAGGGAACTAGAGGTGGTGCATGGCACAGCCCATCACACTGGGCCGGGCAGGAGAGTGAGTTGGCCTCCCTCGATGGATTGGACTCCTCCCAGTCCTCACAGTCTTAATTGGTAAAAGCAAGTTCAAGCAACCAAAGTGTTGCCTTCTGGCCATGAACCAGAGATAAACAATATCATTTCATGATGACAAAGAGATCAGTTCATCAAGAGGACATAACAATCCTGAACATTTATGCTCCTAATAACAGAACTTCAAAATACATAAAGCAAAATCGGAGGGAATGTCAAGGAGAAAATTACAAATTGACAAATTATAGGGATGGTTGCAGATCCCAATATTCTTCTCTCTGTAATAAATCATGTAAACAGAAAATCAGCAAATATATAGTAGACTTGGGCAACACTAGCAACCAACTTGACCTAATTAACTGGAAATAACTCAAATGCCCATCAACAGAGAATGAATAAACAGATTGTGATAAATGCATACAGGGTACTGCTATCTGCAACAAAAAAGAGTGACTCACTTAATGACATGGACAAATCTCAAAATAATTATTCCTAGTAAAAGAAGTGAGCCAAAAAGGGAGTGTCTATGATATAAATCCATTTATATAAAACTCTAGAAAAGGCAAACTAATCTAAAACGACAGAAAGCAGATAAGTGGTCACTCAGGGAGAAGTGGGGAGGAGGGAGAGGGAGTGATTAACAAGAAACATGAGAAAACATTAGGAGAGTTACGTTCCCTCTCTTGGTTGTAGTGATGGGTTCGTGGGCTTATACATATGTCAAAATTCACCAACTTATACATTTTATGTGTAGCTTATTATATGCCCATTATACCTTAATAACGTGTGTGTTCTTTAATGTCTAAGGCTCTCCAGAAGGCAGAGGAGAAAGTCTCCACTTAGAAATCTTGTTTTCGAAGTTGCATCCTTTGCCTGGTACCCAGGTTCACATGCTCTGCTAATCCTGAGATATTGGCCAAAGGCATCTGACACACGACTCAACATTCTGGTTGGGAGAGAGCATCTGGAAGAGCCCGAGGTTAGTGCCAAGGGTCCCAGGTAAAATCCCCTCTAAGAAGGGAAAATGATCATGGGTACCTGGTAAGCAACCGGAAAGATGTCACTGCGGGAGAGTGACATAGAGTTCTTGTTTGGGCCAGCGCTGGGCTTCAGGTACTCCTCGCATCTGGAGTTGCAACATCCAATTCCCCGCCTTTCTCTCTCTTTCCGGGTCTTCAGAGGGACTGGGGACCTCCTGGGGAGCACTTCTTGTTCACAATCATCATGTAGTCATAGCAGACATATCTGGCAAATGTTGGGTGGTGGTGCCGGCAAGGACTTTGGTCATTCCATAGAGAATCAGTCGTGTTGGGAGGAGTTGGGCCAGAGGGTGCCAGACTCAGCCACAGGACCTGAAGGCCAGGGCTGGGGGTAGTTCTGGGCGGAGCATGGCAGCTGGGTCTTGGCCCCGTTGCACGGGTGAGCCCTGGGGAAGAGAGCAGGTTTTTTATGTGAAATGAATCATCCCATTGACACCGAAGCCTGTGCTCTTAATAATATACCCCATTGAGCCGCAGGCCAGGGTTCTACAAACCACTGGCCACAGACCAAATCTAACCTACCGTCTGTTTTTATAAATAAAGTTTTATTGGAACACAAACACCCCCATTCGTTTACGTTTGGTCCATGGCAGCCATAGGACTAACATCCGAGTTGAGTTGTGCGATTGTGACAGAGACCCTGTGGCCCAAAAAGCCTGAAATATTTACTATCTGGCCAGTCAGGAAACCTTTGCCAACCCCGGGTCCTGCATGTCAGGCCTTATGAGGCTGTGAATGATCTGTTTGACTAGTAGGTAATTTCAGACATTTTATTCAAAAGAAATAGAGATAGATGAATGGATAAATGAAATATGATGATATATACATTTTATTAAATATACATAATGGAATATTATTCAGCCTTAATAATCCAGCCTTCATACGCGTCCCGACTTGATTGAGAATCAGAGGAGAAGACGTAACCCAGGCGAAAGCACGCGATGATGGTTGGATATGTCCTCAACCTCCAAGGGGTCACGTCTGTTTTCACAGGTGCTGCCGTGGGTCAAGCACAGGCTACGTCATTGCTCAGAGAGCTTCTGACCTTTGTGACCTTTGGCAAAACGCTTCATTGATCCCAGCTTGTGTAAACGGGCTACTAATACCTGCTAATACCTGCAAGGGCACCATGACAGGGGAGTGAAGGAGGTACAAGGCACCTGGGTGCTCTCCCGGGCTAGACCCTAGGTCACGGTCATCCAGAGTCGGCTCCCCTCCGCATGCCTCAGCCAACCTGCGGGCTCTAGGCAGGAAGTGGCTCCCCCAGGGCTTCTCCAAAGACTGACCACCCACACCTCAGAAGCGAGGGGGTTCTCCACGGTGAGGGTGGTCCGAGGGAGGTTATCAGACACCTGCTCGGGACACCAGAGAGGCCAGCCTCTGTGTCAGCCCGCTGCATCCTGTGCCCACGGGCCTGTCGAGTGTTGGATGAAGCTCTCGCAAGAAATCCCACTGTTCGGCCGACTTCTAAGTACCACGGAGCTGGGCGGGCGCAGCAGGGGCAGCACTGATTATTGTGACAAGCCCATCGGCGGGCTGAGTCGTGGAGTCTTTTGTCAAGATGAGGAGGAGGAATAACAGAGCTACAGAACCAGGGGAGAGCGTGACCCACAAACAGGACTTCTGAGGCAAGAGACACCCTCCTGTGGCCCCACGCGGGACTGCGCCTGTCGCAGCTACTCCGGGGCTCCCTGTCTGGGGGTGTTTGGAAAGGGACACTCACCGTTGTGGGGGGTCAGCCCTAGAAAGAGCACAGTCAGCCAGATTCTTGTAGGGGTCACGTGATGTTGCCCTCAGACAGAATCTAGACCTGGGGGACGTGGCTGTGATCATATTTCCTTCCTTTGGAGCTGGGAACAGGGTGTGTGGTGGGTGAGCGATGGAGGAAAAATGACTTGGCTGATGCTTTTGTGATCCGAAACGCAGACACCTCGGTCTTCTTAAGAAAGCGCATGCGGACCCGCTTAACCAAAACAGAAGCTGAAACCCCGAAATGAAAACAATAATGTTTCTTTGGGGATTTTTGAAATTAATCGACGGTAAAAGCAAAAGATAAAATAAAGCAGACGGCCCTGGGTTAAGTCTTCTCCTCTGATTCTCAATCAAGTCAGGACGCGTATGAAAGAACAGCCACTGTTCTGCTCTTTCTGAATGCGGTTGGATCATCAAATGACACTTTGTTGAAAATATTAAAACCTAGAGGTCAGGCCAACCCCAGCTTGAAGGCGAGGAGACATTCTTTGGTCTTAGCACAAGGGCATATTTGGAATTGCAAATGCAAATTCTTTGGAGACCGACTTGCCTTCCTGGCCGGCGAGTACAGACAGTACATTTGAAAGCGGGTCTCGCTTTAATTTTTGACAAGTGTTCGGAAGAGACACTCTTCGCAGCTTGAGAGAGAAGGAGAATGAAAACCAGCTCGCAGGTCAGAGTGTGTGGAGGGAGGGCGAAGACGGGGTGGCTCCGGAAGGGACCATCTGACTCAGTTTCTGCCTCTGCTGAGGGCTCTGTCTGATGTTGGGGGGGCGGGGGGAGGCAGGGGGTCCCAGGGGAAGCCCAGTGACATCATGGCAGCCAGTGCCATGGTACAGGTACCTCGGAACCTGGCAAGCAGTCTGACGTTTTCCAAGGGAGGAGAGGAAGCAGCAGAGGCTTGGGTTCCTGGAAACTCGTCGTATTTACCTGGTTTCCAGCGCTTTGTCGGTTTGGGAAATTCATCCAGCCCTGAGCCTCATGGTCCAGCTGAATTCTTGTAGGGCTCGTGGGAAGTTGCCCTCAGACAAAGTCTAGACCTGAAGGACTTGGCTGTGAGCAGATTCCCTTCCTGTTAGAGCTTGGGTGAGGGCAGCTGGGGTGCAGTCTGCCTCTTCACCCAGCCTTCCTCTACCCACGCGTGCTCTCTCGAGGATAAACACTGGGCTCACACCGCCCTGGGGATCAGGAGAAGGAAAGGCAAGGCGTGAACATTGACTGGGAATCACCAGGGGCCTGGACTTGGCATTGAGGCTTCCCAGCAACCTGGAGATGAGGAATGACCTTGGCCCATTTATCTAAAATCAACTACTAATACACATCAGTGACGTGTGCGGGTTTATTTCTGGACTCTTGGTTCTATTCCACAGGCCCCTAGGTTTATCCTTAGGCCAGGATCACATCATCTTGGCTACTCCTGCCTCGCAGTACATCTTGAAATCAAGAAGGTGTGAGTCCTCCAACTTTGTTCTCCTTTTTCAAGATGGTGTTGGCTATTCCGGGCCCCTTGTGTTTTCCTATGAACGTTAGGATCAGCTTGTCAATTCCTGCAAGAACGGCCAGATGGAATTTTGGTGCCATGGCCTTTTATCTCTGAAAAGGGAAAGGAAGAAAAGTGAGGGCAGGGAAGGGAACCTTCTTCGCACAGTGATACTGGGAACAGACGTTGTCCATCCGCCAGACTTACCCGCCAGACTAATGGTCTTACACAGGCCAATAGAACTGATAACGCTGGGACTGATGGTGACGGCTGGATGACCCAGTCTATCAGAGCCATCCCAATGGGGAAGCGTTTTGCTTATCCATTTGCCTATCCATTATTCCATGGCCACTCACAAATGAACTGATTTCCCGCAAATGTAAGCTCTCACAATGATTGGCAAAATACACGATTTCGACTTGGGGTTTAGCACCCCACCTTGAAATTAAATGGTATATCTCCTAAGAGTTTTAACCGAAGTCACTGAAATTTGACCAAGGCTATAGACGTTTGCTTGTGTCAAATTAGATCACTATTAATGACTTACAGCAACAATTCATTATATGTGAACACTCACTGGTGTGGGCCCCAGTCTTCTCATCTGTAAACAGACATTTCCTCCGCACTGTTCCCTACCCCCAACTTCTGTGAAAGACCCCAGTTCCCTGGTTGCTGATAACACAGTCTAATCACAAAAGCCCATCCCATGGTAAGGACTGAGGCCCAGAGATGCCGGCCGCAATGCTCTCTGCCCGAGAGAGAGGAGCCGCCCCCACAGGGAAGAGCAGGGATGGGAGGCAGAGTGAGAGTCTGTGAGCAAAGCCCTCGGGCCTCTCATCGGAGGTCCTCAGAGCTGCCCAAGATCTTTCAAATCATTACAGCTGAGGGGAGGATGGGTATCCAGACTCCTCGCTGTTGGACATCCCCAGGGGGCACCGTGGCTACACCTGCAGGCTCCCAGGGCTGGGCACCAACAGCGTCCAACCCCTGACCTCACGGCCACCTTTACCATGTGGGGTGGGAAACCAGGGCCCACATCCTCAGCCCCACCCTCAAACCAAATCTTATCCCATGTTGCCTTGACAACGCTGCAATCGTCATGACACCAAAGGGGTGGCCGGCCAAATCTAGAAGCGTCCGGATCATGAATCCTTCCAGGCTTTGAATTTGTCTACATCTCTCCTTTTATTTTTTTAATGTAAAAAATGAATGCCCAAATGAAGGCATCTTGTATCTCATGTGTAACCTGTGTCTTTAGTGCAGGAAGTGGGCCTCCGATCCCTTCCTTGCTCTGTCTCCCCTCCCGTCTTTCCCACTCCTTTCTCCTCTGAGCCAGGTGGGGGTCAGCCTCGCCAGGACCCCTCCTCTGCGGCCTCTGGCTCAAGGCAACCCGCAGAGCAGCAAGGGCCCGACTCCATTCCCCGCCACCCCCTGGGCAGTGCCTTGGCAGAGATTTGAAACGTTTCTATTTAAATGACATTTGAACAAACGAGAAGGGGCTCGGTTGTACGTCAATCACATTGCCTGGGACCCAGTTGGGAGCCGGGTCCCCGTGGACAGTGCGCAGTGGAGTTCCCTCTGTTTTCGGATTCGAATTGCTTTGTTCTCGGTCCAGGAAGGGGGAGGGAGGGGGATGCATTTGGCCTAAAATGAAACATTTCCCTTTTAAGTCAAAAACTCGAACATTGCTTGAAGGAGAGAGTTTAAGCTCCATAATCCCCGGTCCTGAGCGGAGCAGTAACAAGCCTGCAATTTCCTTTTTGGAGGAGAGAAGTCAGAGAAAGCTACTGGGCAGAGCAGGCCGGCGCCCTCAGGGCCACGGCTCAGAGGTCACCTGCAAGGCAGCGGGTCTGCCTCCTTTCTGGGTCCGTGCAGATATACTCTGTGGTTCCATTGGCCGGGTTGGGGCGGGCGGGGGGAGTGGGGGAAGCTCCCAGGGGCAGCCTTTCTGTGGCTCCCAAATCTTTTTCCACTTTCCGTGTCTGTGTGGGTCCCACCCACTGTGCCCATCACCACACCAGCTGCGTCTGGTTCCACACTGGCCCCCCTGCTGCCCCGTAGCCTGCATGTTCTGCCCACCATCTCTCTTCTCTCCTCACCCACCAGCCAACCAGCCATCCTCAAATAATGAAGTCACAGGGGAGTGAGGTGGGATTCAGGTCTTTGCACAAACCGCTCACGCTCCCCAAGTTTGGGTTTTCTTATCCCAGACATGAGAAAACTGGACCATCTCACACTCTACGTTATCATCCATTTTGAAAATTGTTTGAATCATCGTCAAGTAATAGCACTTAGGGACCCAATACCTAAGTTAGAGTTTCCATTTTTCTGATGAAAAAACAGGGCCTCTGGCTGAGCCCCAGCCTCCAGGCATGGAAATGTCTTGTTAATTTGACCATGACCGAGTGCTTCCAACCCTCACTCTCAAAAGGCCTTGTGCCAGTTATTTAAACTCAGTCTATACTTGTTTAATTAACGGGCAAAAGGAGAGATGGGTGAGTGCATAGATGAATGAATGGATGAAACTCTCTCAGACTAACAAAAGTTTTCTATCCTGCCCAGGGTTTGATATCACAGTAAAAATCGCACCAGCAGCCGGTGTCAGAAGCACAGCAGAGCCAACCCAGCATGTCCTATCTTTCAAGTCTTGGCCATCGCTCGTTTCTTTCGGGCCCAGACTTGCCTCTGATTTGTCTACTCTGGGGACAGAGGAGCTGCTTTACGGGGTGAGTTCACGTCCTTGGAGCCTTGAATCCTTTCTCCAAGGAGAAAATTGCAAACTTCTGATTCCGTGTATCCATGTTAATATTTATGTAGGAAGCTCACTGGGTTCATCAGGACATTTTTTGGCTGCAAGTGCCAGAAACTCAACTCAACCTGGCTGAAGCCCCTAGAGCAGTGGTTCTCAACCTTCCTAATGCCGCGACCTTTAATACAGTTCCTCATGTTGTGGTGACCCCAACCATAAAATTATTTTCGTTGCTACTTCATCACTGTAATGTTGCTACTGTTATGAATCGTCATGTAAATATCTGATATGCAGGATGTATTTAGGCGACCCCTGTGAAAGGGTCGTTCGAACGCCAAAGGGGTTGCGACCCACAGGTTGAGAACCGCTGCCCTAGAGGAAATGGTTGGTGTCTCATCAACAAAACCTCCAGAGGTGCGTTTGTCTGTGTGTCACTGAAGCCAGGTGTGTGAACCTTCTTCTCTCTTCATCTTTCAGCTTGACTTTCCTCAGTTTTGGCTTCATTCTTAGGCAGGTCTTAGACATGGAGCCTTAAAAAATATGCTACACCCAAGGAGCTCCAAGCTCACACTTACACTCCAGTCCTTGGAGCCAGTGATCAGTGCAAAAAGTAGGACTCCCCAATCGTTCTAGCTAAGGTCCCATGGCTGACTCTGATAGGCTGGGCTTAGGTCAGGTGACCATTCCTAAACCAATCACTGTGACCAGAAAAGTAGAATAAATATTCTCATTGGTCAAGCCAGGATTATAGTGGTGGCTGATTGAGAGTGGGGAAAATGAAGAGGGGAGGTTCTGTATTCAGACGGAGAGATATGGAGGACACACGAAAAGTGCCACCTGGCCACTACACTGACTTGCCTGTTCTGCCTCAGGCTGCAGCTTTAGTTTTCTCCACGTTTCCGTAGGACACATTTATCTTCATAAGAGCATGGGACTTGTGGAAGGTTCTGGGGACCATGGTGAAGGACTGTGGGAGATTGCATCTTCCAAAGATGGCTGCAATAACACCATCTTTCCCACATGCTCCTCTAACCCAGGCACTCCCCCTCCCCTTGAACCTGGGGCCTGGTGGCTGCTTGTCCAATAGAGTATGTCAGGAGTGACCCTATGTGACATCTAAGGTTAAGTCATAACAATGGCATGTATTTCTGCCTTGTTCTTTAGGGATGTTCACGCTTAGAATGTGACCACCATACCGTGAGGAAGCCCAAGCAGCCCGTGGAGAGGCCCTTATGGACAGAAACTGAGGCCTGCAGATTCAACTGAGGCTCAGCGCCCAGACAACAGCCAAAGGGGTGAGCCATTTTGAAAGGGAGCCCCTTCAGCCCCCAGTTGCGCGACCCCAGCTGAGGCCACATGGAGCAGATGAGCTGTCCCCACCAAGCCCTGCCCAAATTGCAGGTTCATGAGCAAAGTAGATGATTCCATTGTTTTAAGGCACTAAGTCCTGGCATGGCTTGATCGACAGCAATAGTTGACCTATAGGAAACCAACTGTTCTGGGAAGAAGTGTCACATGGATAACCATAGTGTAATATGAACGAGGTGTGGCCACCAGAGAGGAACCTAGCAAGGCCCTGTGATCAAAGTCCTCCCCCTGCCCCACACCAGGGCCCAGCACACATTTGTTTACTACACCTTTTCATCTCACTATGAAGTGTCTTACTTCCCTTTGAGGTCCCAGATCCCCGCCTTCTCCTCCTCATCCCATATGACGTATATCCCTCATTTTGCCTCGCTGTCTTTGGAATTCTCATGCTTATGTGAATTGCCCAAATCTGTCCTATGTCGTTTTAATTATATGACCAGCCATAAGAACCAAGAGGGGGAGGGGGAAATTTTCTCCTCCCCCACAGAGCCCTCCCGTGCTCCTCCTCTTCCAAAAATAACTTCTCGTAAGTCCAGTCCTTCTTATATCCTCCTGGCTACTCGGGGGAAGGGGGGGCGGGGAGATCTTGAAGGCACCTGGACAGCTGTAATGTTTTGTTTTCTCAGTATTGTTTCCTACCCTCGACTTCTTTAAGACCCCAGTTCCCTGGTTGCTGATAACACAGTCTAATCATAGAAGCCCACCCCATGGTGAGGACTGAGGCCCAGAGCTCCTGGCAACCATGCTCTCTGCCCGAGGGAGGAGAGGAGGTGGGAGGCAGAGCGAGAGTCTGTGAGCAAAGTCCTCAGCCTCTGATCTGAGGTCCTAAGAGCTGCCCAGGGTCTTTCAAATCAAGGCCCACCACACACCCTCCAAAATAGAAACTCCAGACCCTGGCAGTGAGGGAGAGCCCTCTCTGGGTGGGGATGTAACTTGGTGCAACCACTTTGTCGCTACAAAGCAGAGCCTACAGATACTCTATGACTGAGCAATCCCATGCCTACTAGTGGGTATAAGCCCCGGAGAAATGCATACATGTGTTCACCAAGCAGCATGGGAAATATCAGAACACCCAATGCCCATCAGCAGTATATACTGACATGTGCTAAATACCGTCATCCCATGGATACTGCATGTTGATGAGCACGAACAAACTTCGTGTGAACATCATGGATAAATCCCATAAGTGCACCGTGTGATCAGTTGTATAATGTTCAGAAAGTTCCATCTGCATCAAGTTCAAAAACAGGAAAACTAGACTTGGGTGGTGGAAGTCAGGGTGGTGGGTGCTAGTGTTATGAAGGAAGAATAACTAGAAGGGGGCACGAGGGGGTACTTCTCCCCGAAGTTGGGAGCAGGTTCCCTGGGCGCACTGCACTCTGTGAAGATCCGCCACGCCGCCCCTCGTTCTCGGCGTGAGCCGATCTATTTATGTCAAACTTCAACCAAAATGTGCCTTTAAAAAACTGCCTGGTTCAGAAATTACACTGAGCAGATCCACGTTGGCGGGATCCACGTGGCTTTGTCTTTTAATAACAGCTCGATTCTTTCAGAAACGAATCTTTCGTTGTTGCATCAATAATCGTTCGTCACGGCAATTTTCCCTTCACCCCTACAGACAGCTGTGCCTTCGGGCCCCTGCTGGCCAGCCCTTTGTGGGGACGCTTCTGCTTCTTGGCAAAGCCAGCTCTGCTCAGCACCTGTGCTCGCTCAGAATCACACATTCGCCCCATCGGGTGCTCTGGCTAATTTTGTGTTTAGCGGAAAAGGTTCCCCTGACAGACGAGGGAGAGATGGAAAGAGCACAGGACGTGGCGTCACATGGAACTGGGCCATCAGCACATTCCTGCCACCGGAGCTCAGATGCTTAACTTCTCTGAGCCTCAACTTCCTTATCTGTCAAATGGGACCGGGGCAGTGCCTACCGCAGAGGGCAGCTGGGAGGAAGGCATGGGATAGTATGAAGCAGCCAGCCCAGTGTCCGGCATATTGAACTTCCTTAGTAAACAAATGTAAGCCACTACTGTTGTTGGAGAAGGAAAAGAAACAACCTTTTGGGGTTTTTTCATTGCAAAATTAGTGAGTGTTCTATTGCAAGAAACATGCGAAGCACAGGAAAGCATCCGAAGGGAATAGAACTCACTGGGCAATAACCGGGCCTCAGTTCCAGGCGGGCAGGAAATGGACCTTTACTTCTTCCCGCTCAGCTTGCTTTCTGTTGTGAGCCCGCCGTCCTCTGCAGCAGGCACTTCCTCTTGTCTCAGCAGTTGAGTCCCGCTGTTTTCTGGGGTTGGGGGAGAGGGAGAAATAGGGGGAGGGCAGAAGGATGGGGAAGAGGGATGAGGGGAAAGGTGGGAGAAGGGGAGAGGGAGAGAGACAAGGGACCTGGCCATGATCTAGGCATCTTCTAAATGTTTGCTGCCATTGCCTCTCCCTCCCATCTGCAG